>NC_050444.1:117308714-117322827 GCF_903995425.1 Onychomys torridus
TTCTGCTCTACAGATGGGATCCTTGCTCTTCAATTAATTGTCTACCTCCTATATACTCTTGTACCTCCTGATACTGCACGCACCTGAGACAAGATTGCATACATCTAGAAGGGGCTGGAATCTCCAGTGACAGTCTAATGTCACTGCTCACAACCTTCCTAAGAAGGAAAGTCAACAGGCCCAACTTTGTTGAAGCTGCTAGTAGGCATTCACATCTATTCTGGTTAAGATGGTAACGGCTGTTATCTTCAAAGGTCAGGGTTCCTCAGCAGAGGTGCTTACGAGGATTGATCAAAATACTACACATAAAACACTCTGTGCACAGCTTAACCTTAATAAATTATTATTGTTATCATTGGTATTACTCTTACATTGACCTATAATTCTGTCTTTTCTCTGTCTGTCTGTCTGTCTCTCTCACTTTTATTTCTCCCCTCTCCTCCTCACTTATGCTCTTTCAGAATCCAGAATGTACATCCATAAGAGGAAGTGTATATCCATTAGGCACTAAACCAATCTGCAATGTCACCCCTGAATAATCGATTCTTTATTCTACCTGCTCTCGTGAGAATAAGACTACTTACTCCTAGGTGTTAAAATCCGAAGTTCACTTACTCCTTGTAATGCACTGGCGTTGTCAGCCTCCTGAACTGTATTTGTCTTTACAATCCCTTGGGTATTGTATGTGACCTATTTATGGTATGTATTTCTCTGGGGGAAACAGTACAGGACTCTTGTCAGGGGGACCCCAACTCAAAAAATGTTTCTGCCTTTGATCCAGTCACCAACCTCTCAAGCCTACTCCTCTGTGAAGACAGTCATTGCCCTGGAAACAAGTGTTTGCGGCCTTTCCATTCAGATAGTTGCCTTCCTGGACATTTGAAGCCCAGTCTTTCCTTGACCTCCTTCTAGCTCTCTGACCATTCTTCTGTCTGGATCTGCTCTAGTTTCATCAGGTTGAACTCAGAAAATGGGCAACACTGAGATCTTTCCATCCAGGCCATAGTCTCTTCCCTGACCTCTCTTTGTGGCAAACTCTATGACTCCTTCAGCCCCTAATCTCAACTTCTGAACATGAATTGGGAGCTTCCCCAGGAGAATATGGCTCCCTCTCTATCTGCATTAGTCAAGGCTCTGTAGAGGAACAGAACTGGTAGAATGTGTATATGTGTGTATTTAGTGTGTGTGTGTGTGTGTGTGTGTGTGTGTGTGTGTGTGTGATTTATTAGAGTGACTTATAGGCGGTAGTCCAGCTAGTCCAACAATGATTGTCTACCAACAGAAAGTCCAAGAATCCAGTAGTTGTTCAGTCCACAAGGCTGGATGTCTCACCTGGTCTTCAGTGTATGCAGGACTCTCAAAGAAACTGCCTCTAGTGCCAGTGAAAGAATAGACTTGCCAGAGAGAGTGAGGACAATCAGGCAAAGAGAGAGCAAGCCTCCTTCCATGTCTTTTACATAGGCTGCCAGCAGGTGGTGTGTCCCAGATTAAAGGTGGGTCTTGCACCTCAAAAGATCCAGATTAAAAAGGGCCCTTCCCACTTCAAATGATTTAATTAAGAAAAAAAAAATCTCTCACAAGTGTATGCAGCCACTTAGGTTTTAGTTAATTCCAGATGTAGTCAAACTGACAGAGGAACAGCCATCACATCCTCCTTCACAGCCCAGCCCGGCACTTCCGTGCTTCCATGTGGTTTTTCTGCTGACTCTCTAAAAGGAGCAGGCTTGCACACCAGACATTCCTTTGCTTTCTGAACTCTCCTACCAGCCTCGCTTTTCCTACGAACTGTAGATTATAACTTCCCAAGCACACTTTTCCTCTTCTGCCTTTCCCTGCTGTGACACATCACTGCCAACCCTGTACATCCTGACTCCACAAGGTCTTTCGAAGCCATTTCCCAAGAGACATGCATCAATTCTTATGAAGCTACTGTCACTGTGACATACAGTTGCTCTCCCCTCTGACCATGATCCCAGCTCTCTGCAGCCATCACTGCCCCCTTGGCTTTCACTCACCAGCCTATCCCTTTTAGAGAGATCTTCCTAGGCGTAAACTTGGGTTTTTTGTTTGTTTCGACACAAAAATCCACCAACAGCAATTGATCTTCCTGAATTACATTAAGAACCCACCACCATGATAGTCATCCCATACTTGGCTTCACCTACTGCATAGCTTGCAGCCTAGCTTCCACATCAACACAGGCCTGGGTTCAAATCTGGCTTTGCCCCTTCCTAACTACGCAGCCTTAGAAAAACTGCCTCATCCCAGTCTAAATAAACCAGGTGTTAGTGATATTCATCAATAGTTACAGGTAAGAGCACCACATCTATACAGCTCCTGGCCACAAAAGGTCAAACTATAGCTCCAGGCATGATGGCTTACACCTGTAATCCAAGAACCTTCAAGGGCTGAGGCAAGAAATTGCCCCAAGTTTGATATGAGCCTGAATTGTACTGTTATAGGCTAGCATCTGGTGCAGAGTGAGACTTAGTCACAAAAACAAGCAAAACTATGGACTCTTCCCCCACTCCTTAAATTTGAGTTGGTCTTGTGACCTGCTCTGGTCAGTAAATGCATGGCACCAGTCTTGTACAACTTGCCAGCTCCATGTTGTGGATGAACTTGAGCTAGCCGTCTGAAACAGCTGTGTGTGAGAGTGCCGTAGCTCTCCACTTTGTCTTCCACTAGGCATGCAACAGAGCCTGAGATCATCTTCTCTAACTAACGAGACAGTTTGCTGCTGCCGCTGCTGTGCAGTGACATTCTTCCCCACCGGGAAGCCCCCTGGCCAAGCCACAGGACTCTAAGCATTGGGTTTTTTTACTGTGTTAGCTATTCACGATCACTTGATGGTATGTGCAAATTTGGTTACTATTTTAAAAACAGTAAAAGTGAATAGACACACCACCAGACAGGGGTGCCATAAATGTAAAAGGAAGATATCCACATGATGCAGGACAGTCATTACAACCGAATTACCCTCATTCTGCACACTGCAGTAGCCCATGACTTGACAATTTACTGTTACCTAAGTGAACTCTCTTCTTTCTTATACACCTTGCTTATGAATTTTAAGCAGATAGAATATATTTCCCTCTCCCTGCCTAATTGCCCTCATCCTACCCATGACTTAAGCCTCACCTCAGATGCCTGATTCCTGATGAAACCTCAAATTTATCTGTAACTAAATAGGAGGGGATCAAAAGAATGAGATTTTTAAAGCCGAACAAACCTATCTCTGAATTCTGGCTCTTTGCTACCACTTGATTAGATATGCAATTTTGGCTAATATTTTAAAAGCATTTCCAAACTTCATCTTCCTCCTCTGTAGGATGGGTTGTTGCAAACATTAAATGACAATATCTGTCCTGCAATATGCATTCAACCATCATTGGATCCTTTCACCCTCCCCTCAGCCCAAGCCCCACGACTCCACGTCTACCATTCTGCACTTGGTTATAATCTTGAGTACTTGTTTTATACCCTACTCAAGAAAGGAGTGCCTTATTTATCTTGGAGTCCCATACAGTACCTTATACGGTTATTTTCACATGATAAACACTCAATAAATATTTATTGCATTGGAATTTTTAAATTGCCAAGTCTCTCAAGCAACATTGGAAGAGAAGCTCATTTTGGCTGGGTGGTCAGAGTAGGGTTTAGAGAAATCTTGGATGTGAACTGATGTGTGTGTGTGTGCTCGAGCATTTGTGTTTTAATGGGAGAGATTTTAAAAGGTGGAGAAGGTGGAGAGAGAATTTGAGGCAGATGTGAGTAAAACCACATTTGGGCTGTGCAGGACCATGCAGGAGGCCATTAGAATACAGGTTTCACTGGAGCCAAGAACTGAGGGCAAGACTAACAGGAGGGCTAGAGAAAGGGCATCTTTCTTGTTTGGTGGTCAAAGTCATGGGCTTTTTTTTTTTTTTTTTTTTTTTTTTTTCACATAATAGCGTCATGAAGAGGTTGCGACTACTGTCTCTTTTATGAAAAAAGTAATGTCTGTGCATTATAGCTAGTATGGAAAATTCCAATAAGAAACAGCAGAAATGAGAAAGTGCCTGTAATCTGATTCAGGGACCGAAGCTGTCGAAACTGTTATCTCTTTCCACACACACTTTTGGATTACAGGTATGAGGGGAATGTAAACATGTTACATACACAGAAATGTTTCAACTGCTGTCATTTCCCAGTGTTTTTATTATTCTCTTCCTCTTTCTGAACCACTTGAGAAGAGGTGGCATATGATGACCCACTAAATACTTCATTGTGGTTTGTTGTTGCTGTCGCTGATGCTGTTGTTGTTTGATGGGGACTCCTGTCTCCCAGGCTAGCCTCCAATTTACCATGCACCTTGAATTAAACTTGAACTTCTTCCTGCCTCCATCTCCTGGATGTTGTGATTACAGGGGTATACAGGTTATTGAACCCAAGACTTCATGAATGCTAGGCAAGCACTCTATCAACTAACTGAGCTACATTCCTCAGACATTCGATATGCGTTCCTTAAAAACAAGGACACTTTTCTAAATAACAAATGTATACCCATCACAATCAGAAAACAGGCATTGACCTAACACTAACATCCACCCACAAAACCCAAAATTTGCCAAATGCCCAATAGTTTCTGTGAGCCAATCCAAGATCACACATTACATGTAGACATCTGTCTTTTTAGATTCTCTTACAACCTGACAGAGTTCTTCAGTGTTTGATTATTTTTCAAGACCTTGCCATCTTTTGAAAGGTATTAGCCAGCTTCTTTTAATCTGTCAGTGAGTAGACTCCGTTGTGTGGAGGGAGCCTGGCAGCAGGCAGGCAAGCATGGTGCTGGAAGAGGTAGCTGAGAGCTCATATCAGAGACGCAAGCATGGGGACAGAGAGCTAACTGGCGATGGCATGGGCTTTTGAAACCTTAAAGTTCACTCCCAGTGACACACTTACTTCAACAAGGCCACACCTCCTAATCCTTCCCAGGTTCACCAACTGGGGAGCAAGTCTTCAAATCTATGAACCAATGGAGACTATTCTCATTCAAACCTCCACAGCATCTTCAATAAGATACAGAGTTGTGTCTCTGCCACCTAAGGAACCCAGACAGGAGACTTCAGGTTGTTACAGCCGTGGGCCTGTCAGAGACCCTGGTGTCATCCTCTCTCCACTCCTTGTTTGTGCCGTTGAGCTCATGGACCAAAATAAGAGTCCTTGTGTTTCAAGGTACAGGATGGTGGAGTCAACAAAGAGTGAAGAAAAGCACTAGACACTGTCTGAACAAGTGAACAAGTAATCCATTCTGAATAGTGGCTTGTAACTCACTACGGAATCATAAAACCATTGTCACAGATGATTTCCAGAGAATGGAATTAAGTTGAAGATACCTGAGTAAGCCATGTGCCAAAGGTATTTCTGCATAAAAAAAAAAAAAAAATGGATTTAATGGCTGTATTTGTGAATGTATGTGTGATGTGTTTGTGTGTGTGTGTGTGTGTGTGTGTGTGTGTGTGTGTGTGTGTAGGGGGGGTTGTATATGTATGTATTCTTGGGAGAGGGATATTGTCAGAAACTTTCAAAACCACTGTTACAAAGAAAGTTACTAGAAATGTCATACTTCTGTTTCATCCATCAGACAGATTTTAGTCACATGGCTATTCCAAACTGTGCAAATGACCAGGCAGTGTTCTCTTCGTTTGTTGATGAAATTCTAAACAGTCTTAGTAAATAAGAAACACAGAGCCAAATACAGAGGAAATAGCCAAAGAGATCAGAGCAATAGCCATGAATAGCTTGAGCTAACCACCAGCAGTAGCTTCCCCAGAGAGATTTTTTTTCCTGCCTGACTTGTGTTTTTATTGCCTTTCTGTTCTGCCTTCTCATTGGCTCTAAGCCCAGTCACATGACTTCCTCATCACTGCCTGTCTATGCAGACCTCCAGGTCTCTATGGTTGGTACTGGGATTAAAGGCTCATGTCACCATGGTTGGCTGTGTCCTTGACTACACAGAGACTCTGCTTGCCATGTGATCAGATTAAGGGCGTGTGCCACCAGACTTCTGCTTAATGGCTATTTGACCTCTGATCTCCAGGCAACTTTATTTACTAATATACAAATAAAACATCACATTTCAGCGCAAATAAAACATCACCACATTTGTTAGAGGCAGCCATTCCACCTGCCCCCAAATAAGAGTTTCTTATTACTTGAAAAGTTGAGGATAGAGGCAGCTGAGGGTGCAACTAAGAAGCACAATGCCAGGCTCTAGATTCAGTCCTTAGCACCAAAAATAAAGGAGGGTGGGCCTTTGGTGTTTCAGGACAGCCAGAATTCCACCAGCACATGACAATTGCTGATATCATCTGCGGCTATCACCACTGATGGATATTACTGACTGTAAGACATCTCATTCAGTAGGTAAGTCTTTGATAGTTTTGCACAATGATGACAAGTTGGGACCCCACAAGGTCTGTGTGAATCCTGCTTTGTCTTTCAGTTGTCTTGTCTGTAAAGTAAGGCTAATAACAGCGTCTTCATCATGTTTTTGTAAGGACTGAATGAGGGTGAGAGTTCGGATGTGTACCAGACCCATTCGTATTCCAGCGAAAGAACTCACTGATGCTGCTGGCTATGGTCATCAACCGAGACCTGAGGATGCCTAGAAAAGAGAGTGGCAGCATGGATGGATGCTGCTCTTGCTATATTTATTTTGATGATGGAGTAGTCACTAAGTCTGGGAAAGTTTCTTCATAGTAGCAGAAAAGACCAGAGTCATGGCTGGAGAAATGTCTTGGTGCATTTCCTGCACTTTCAGAGAACTCAAGTTCAATTCCCAGCACCCACATCAGATGGTTCACAACTGCCTGTAACTCCAGCTCCAGGAAGATCCAATGTTCTCTTCTAGCCTCCAGGGGATCCTCACATACATGGCACATATACACAGATGTGCATATGTGTAACTAAAAATAAATATTAGGGGAAAAAAGACCAGAGTGAGAAGCACAATGCTAGCCAGCAGTGAGAAATAATGCAGAATAACAGAAGTTCAGAGGAAGCCAAATCAGAGACACTGAAAAGACTGGAGTAAAAGTAGAGTTATACACACAGCATAACTTGTGTTATGCTTGATGGACCCTCACATTCATTCACTGACTCTTAGATTAATGAATAATCAAAAGAGGGAGAACAGTGAACTTAAATAACTTCTTGACTATGCCATAAACTTATTTTTATCCTCTTGTTAATACTGCATGGAGAGAATAGGGGTTTTTATCAGTAAGAAATTACATTTAAGTCGAATGCATTGTTTCATTAAAATCACAAAGCTTTTTCTTTTGCCTTCTGCATATTACGATTACTCTTTTTTTTTTAACACTAATTAAACACCCACCATGTGCTAAGTGGTAAGCAGAGCATGTGAATAAGATGGCTTTCACAATGCTGGACAGAAAACTCAAGGAGTAGGTCAATGGGAAAGGTGAAGGACTTGAGATTTTAATATTAATCTTAATGACATACTACTTCCAGGTAGAGTTGCAAATGTTCCCTAACTGGAAATATCAAAACAGAATTACAACTTCATCTATTGAAGGAGAAAGTGGACAGCTTGTCTGTGTTCCTTTCTCATCTCCAAGGATCATTGTTCACCTACACAAGAGGTCACTTGAGCCAGGACATGGCTACAAAATACTATAGATAATGTGTTGCTCCCTGTATTGACTGTGATATTTCTGAAAACATTTACTACTCTCTAGAATATGTTCATTCACTCACTGATGTATTCCTTGACTCAAGAAATGCTTATAAAGTTCCCGCTTGCTGCTGAGAAGTAAGGTATTAAAGGGCTAAAAACAACTTGTTTTTCCCCTAAACAAGAGACTGCAGTTTATGAAGATAGCTGTGGCTGAGATGAGCAATGGAGAATAAAAAGGTGATGCCCATCAGAGCCTAAGTCAAGTCATCCCAGGAGGCAAATACCTTACCAGTTCCCAAGGGGAAATGATTCTAGCTGAATCTTCAAAACTCAGAGGGCCTTACTGGTCAGGTGGAGCAACTGGGCTGAAACAGAGTGGGAGAGAACCAGTGTGGAGACTCAAGACATTGGGGAAGCTTGCTTGGGCTAGGCACAGGATGGAGCTTCACACTGGTGGGACTGTAGACAGAAGTTTTCCTGTGTCCTGCAACCATTTGGTCCCAAATCAACAAACAGAGGTGTATATTAATCACAAGCTCTTTGGTCTGTGGCTCAGGCTTATTGCTAGCTAGCTCTGACATCTTAAATTAACCCATTTCTATTAATCTATATTTTGCCATGCATTGCTGGTCTGCTGGCATATTTGTTCCTTGGGCAGCTGAATGGCAGCTGCTCTGAGCCCTGTATCTCTGTATCTCTCTTGGATTTCCCACCTGGCTATATCCTGTCTTACCATAGGTCAGAGCAGCGTCTTTATTAACCAATGGTAGCAACACATATTCACAGCATACAGAAAGACTGTCCCACAGCAGAGGACAGTGAGGAAAATAAGGAGATATGTCTGGATCCAGGCTCAGAAGTGCTTGTGTGCTTAAGATTTTCTATTTTACCCTCAGAAATAAGACAAAACAAAACATGGTATCCTTGTTCAACACTGGAGAGATGAAGTGACATTCAGGTTCAGCAAGATAATTCAAGAATGACTCTAATTTCATCCTTGACATCCTCAGGCTGCCCTTGTATAGCTCCTTTCCTGAGATTGGCCAGGTAGGAGCAGGTCTGCTTAGTCAGTACTGTGAGCTTGAGGGTAAGGATGCAACACCAAGACACCTACTACCAGAGTACCTAGTACATGAGGGGGCATACTGAAGAAGTGAGTCTAACATGGATCATCAAACCTAGGGTTACTGAAGCTGAGAATCTAGGGTCAAAAGTAAATTTAAACAGGCCAGGAAAAACTAAAGTGGTGAATGGCAGTGTAAGGAAGGTTCTTTGCACTTGCTTATAAGCTTCCATCTTGTGAGTTCAATATAGTTAGCAAGGTGTTACTTAGGCACTTAAAAAGTCTTGACCCCTGGGGCCAAATTATGATACTCTGGATGTATAGCCCCCACAGTAGAAAATCTGGGATTCTCCAGTGTTGTGGAACATCAGTGCAAAAGGAACATTACTCTGAAGTTGCCCTGTGTGGTATCTACTTTTTATAAAATTCCTCACCTGGAGTTATGTATTTTCACAGCAGCTGGCTCAGTGTCTGGCCTAGGCACTAAGCAGTAAGCTCTTATAGACAGAGAGTGAACCTGTGATGAGGCAAAGTCGCTGGTGTGAGTGCAGAGTGAAGAATTTTTAAGAAGAATCTGTTTTTCTCGTTTGCTACTAAGTCATTCACTAGTAATTCAAGTTCAAGAGCTGGAAGGTGGTAGTGCATGCCTTTAATCCCAGCACTCCATTCAGGAGGCATAGGCAGACAGATCTCTGAATTTGAGGCCAGACTGATCTAGAAAGCAAGCTCCAGGACAGCTAGAGCTACACCGAGAAATCCTGTCTCAAAAAAACAAATAATAATAATAATAATAATAATAATAATAATAATAATAATAAAAATAATAATAATATATTATTATTATTATTATTATTATTATTATTATTAAAGTTCAAGTCATCCAGGTGATATTGATAAAACATAAAATATACACCATTAATGTTTCTTGTTGCAGGATACTTATACACTGTGTGAAGATGTGTTGCTGTGATTGGTGTAATAAAGAGCTGAACAGCCAATAGCTAGGCAGGAGAGTACAGGCAGAACTTCCAGGCAGAGAGAGAACTCTAAGAAGAAAGGCTGGTTTCACAAGTGAGATGCAAGGGAAGCAGGATGTGCAGTGTGGAGATGAGATAACCAGCCATGTGGCAGAACACAGATTAAAAAAATATGGGTTAATTCAAGTTATAAGAGCTAGATGGTAAGAAGCCTAAGCTAAGGCCAAGCTTTCACAATTAATAATAAATCTCCATGTTGTTATTTGCAGGCTGGCAGTCCAGACAGGAAAGTCCTACTACAGTTTCTAATCCTTGAGGCTGTTTGTAATTAAGTTCCTGGGTCTGACTTTACAGGGGGTAGCCTCGTGGCTTCACTTTTATGATTGTTTCTTCTTTTGGAAAATGAATTTTATCACAATAGTTTGCCCTATCCCAAGGTAGGGTGGCGCTGTCATTTAAAGAGATGGCCTGGCTTGAAATAATGACGACTTCATATTTTACTATTGAAACACTGAGCAAAGCTCAAGCTCACTAAACCTCAGTTTCTGAATCTGAACATTGATGATGAGTATTTCTAGTAACAGGTTCTTTCCAAGGATGAAATGAAACAGTTCATTGTAAACACTTAGCACAGTGCCTACACTCAGTGAGGCATTGGGTGCTAGCTGTCATTATGATGACTCACAAGGCTTTAGGACCAAATGAGATCATCCCGTTAGAAACAGCACCATGCTCGAACCTAGCACCCACTCCCATATTATCTCACGTACAGTCGCCATTTCCTGACGCAGCACTGACTAAGCAGCTCCTCTGTTTTGGCTCTCTCTGCTGCTGCTGCAGCGTGCAAAGGGTATAACCCCTTCCTAGGCTCCATGTCTTGTCTCCCTACCCAGTGAACCCTGTGCTTCTCGGAATAGGAAGCACCATCCCTCCTCTGTAGTGGATGTTCACTCCATGGTTCTTTTGATTTGATTTCCTGATAATTCTACCACTCTGATATCTGTTTTTAGAGAACTTGGAGACTTTGGTGAAATGAAAATAATTAACCTCCTTCCTTCAGCTAGTCAAGGGGTCACCAAGACCACGAAAAGATGTTGGTTTTTTTATTTTTTTTATTTTAGAATAAAGGAAGAGATTGGTTGTGGTTTGAATTAGAAATGTCCCCCCATAGGATCATGTATTTTAATACTTTGATCTCTAGTGTGGTACTGCTATAGGAGGTTATGGAGCCTTTAATAGGAACAGCCTTGCTGAAGGGGTACACAGTGGGGGCGGGCTTTCAGGGCTTACAGCCTTGCTGAAGGGGTACACAGTGGGGGCGGGCCTTCAGGGCTTACAGCCTTGCTGAAGGGGTACACAGTGGGGGCGGGCCTTCAGGGCTTACAGCCTTGCTGAAGGGGTACACAGTCGGGGCGGGCCTTCAGGGCTTACAGCCTTGCTGAAGGGGTACACAGTGGGGGCGGGCCTTCAGGGCTTACAGCCTTGCTGAAGGGGTACACAGTGGGGGCGGGCCTTCAGGGCTTACAGCCTTGCTGAAGGGGTACACAGTGGGGGTGGGCCTTCAGGGCTTACAGCCTTGCTGAAGGGGTACACAGTGGGGGCGGGCTTTCAGGACTTACAGCCTTGCTGAAGGGGTACACAGTGGGGGCGGGCTTTCAGGGCTTATGGCCCCGCCCTGCTTCTTGCTGGCTGTCTATGCTCCCCATTGCAGTTGAGATGTGATCTCACAGCTTCCTGCTCCTGCCACCCACTGCCATGCAGGTCCCACTACTAAGGACCGCAGTCATTCAGGCACAGTCTTGCCGGCCTTCAGTCCCAGCACTTGGGAGGCAGAGGCAGGCAGATCTCTGTGAGTATGAGGCTGGCCTGATCAACATAGTGAGTTCCAACATGGCTACATATGAATATCTTTTCTCAATAAAATAAAACAAATAAAAAATACTGCAGCCGTGTAGAACCATAGGACAACAAAAAAGTTCCCTCCTTAAGTTGCTTTTGGTCAGAGTTTATCACAACAACAGAAAAGTTACTAATACAGAATCTGTCTGGCCCTTAATCTTTAAGACTCTCTAAGCCAAGATTGAGTTATTAGTATTAATATTGATTACACAATCATGAGGATTTTGGCTATAGCTCTGGATATGGTTAATTTTGTTGTTGTTGTTGTTGTTGTTTTGTTTTTGTTTTTGAGAGGGCTCTCACTAGGCAGCCCTGGTTTCCCTGGATCTTGCTCTGTAGACCAGGCTGGCCTCAAACTCACAGAGATCTGCCTGCCTCTGCCTACCAAGTGCTGGGCTGGAATTAAAGGCATGTGCTACCATTCCTACTTTTTCAAACTTTTTTGGGGGGTGGAGTGGGGCTGGGAATGTTTTAAATAAAAACCTACTTCATACTTTGATGTAGATTTTGTGTTCATTGCTTTCTGTTGCTGTGATAAGACACCATAACCAAGGCAACTTATAGAAGAAAGTGTTCAATTGGACTTATGGATCCAGAGTCTATGGGCAGAGTGAAGGCATGACAGCAGGAAGCTGAGCAGTAGCTGACACCTCAAGTCTCACCTACAAGCAGGAGGCAGAGGGCACACCGGGAATGGCAGTCTTTTGAAGACTCAAAGCCAGCCCCCAACAATGGGCCTCCTCCAACAAGGCCACACCTCCTAAATCCTTCCCAAAGAGTTCCACCAAACTGGGGACCATATATTCAAATCCACGAGCCTTTAAAAAATATTTAGATACGTTTGAGCTGCTACTCAGTTTAGTCAATAAATCTGTGAGCAAAAAAGAGTCCTTGTCTTAAATCCATCCTGTGGGGAACTACAGTGAAACTGTGAAAATGTCACTCCCTGCTTAAAGCTCTTCAGGAGCTCCTGGATTAGAGGAAGCCCGATGCCTTTGTCTTCAACACCCTCCTTCACTGCAGCTATAAAACCCTCAAACTTTTAGCTCCTTTCTTCACACTGGATGCTGTTAGTCTTTGTACATTTTTAGGATGCTTTTCTCTCCTCTGGCATGTTTAGCTCTTTCCTCCCATCCCTTCCCGACCCCACACACATATGACAGCCCTTTATCCTTGGTTCCTCTGCTGCCAAGTCTGCTAGAAAGCATTCTGTGGCCTTCCTTCTAAGTTAGAGTTAACATCCTTCCCACTGTAGCAGGTTCCTGGTTGCTTCTCTAGTGTCTCCCACACTATTTCATTAACTCGACAATTAGTTCTTGAATATTTACCGTGTTAGATACTAAGAATGAATTGACAAAGCCCACAGAACTCCTTCCTTCTCAGAGCGTATGCAAACTAAGGAAGCAAATTCTCACTGGGCTAACTGGTATAGGAACAACAGAAATCTGGCATGAGGGAGTGTCTGGACAAAGGGTAATAAGAAGTATACCCCGAATAGGGTTAGGGAAGACTGCCTCATCTACCTGTGCACATACTAGAAGGAGGTGATGGGAGGAGACCGTTTTCTGTGAGTTTTTGTATCTGCATGCCTGGGAGCAAGACACTAACTTACTTTTTGTTCTGGATTGTACTTTTGAATCTGTTTAGTCAACAGCCTTGCTGGGTACAGGTAATTTCCCTTTGAAGCAAAGGGAAATATTGTTTTGGGTCCAGGATATTACAGATATCTCCTTGGGCAAAGAATATTTTTGTTTGCATTTCATTTAAAAAGATTTGGGATCCTTATCTGAAGTTGGAGTTTCTCTCACTCAGTGCTACATGGAGGTGGCACCTGGCCCTCTTCACACTGCTGTGTGGGAAGCAGGTTTTGCAGGATATGCACAAAGGCTTACCCTCTGCCTCCTGCTGTTGCTGTGAGCAATAAAGTCCTTCCTCATTAAGCCAGGAGTCTCATGTCTTTGGCCAGTATCCACGAAGGTGTGGGAAGCTGGCTTGTCGGCTTGTAAATAGGGTAAAGTCCCAGATCTTTTCTGGTTATGAGCAGCAGGTATTCAAAAATGGAACATTTGAGACACAGAAAACAACAAACAGAGAGGCTCTGAGGTAGTTCCTGTGATTTTTTTTTCTCTTCCTTCCTTCCTCCCTCCCTCCCTCCTTCCCTTCCTTCCTTTCTTTCTTTGCTAAGATTGATTTATGTTTATGTTTTATTTGTATGGGTATTTGTCTGCATGTACATTTGTACCTGGTGTCCGTGGAGGTCAGAAGAGGGTGTCAGATCCCCCTGTGACTGGAGTTACAGATGGACATGAGCTTCCCTGTGGGTACTGAAAAGCATTAAGTGCTCCTAATTGCTGAACCATCTTCGCAGCCCCTCACTGTAAAGTTTTTTTTGACAGGGTTTCCCTGTGTAGCTTTGCCACTTTCCTGGAACTCACTCTGTAGCCCAGGCTGGCCTCGAACTCACAGAGATCCGCCTGCCTTCTTGGCCTC
>NC_050444.1:117322852-117360352 GCF_903995425.1 Onychomys torridus
CATTTTTAATCAAGAATCCTTGCATGATGACCATCAATCACACAATGCCAGTGTGTCTCATTGATGATGACTATTTGGGTCACTGGCTCAAGGCAGTGTCTGCCAATTTTTCTCACTTTTCTCTGTTGAATTTTCATTTACCAGCTTCAGCACATACATATTATTTGCCATACATACAATTCTTGAACACACTCCAGTTCCAATCAGTCACTACCAGGATTACTCTAGCCCATCCCCACTGCATAGTTTTTCCAATATCTTCAGTGTACTTATTGGCTAACCCCCACCCCAATTCAAAACCAATCTTTCTGAAACACTGGACAGCTCCTTGACTGTCTCTTCAGCCCTAATCATATCAGTTGCTTCCCAGGACACATCTTTACTCCCGGCTGTATTCTCCAGCCCTCTAGTAAGTTAGCTCTAGACACAACACAGACCTTCAAAGCTGCCTCTGGAAAGAAGGAAGGAAGGAAGGAAGAAGGAAGGAAGGAAGGAAGGAAGGAAGGAAGGAAGGAAGGAAGGAAGGAAAGAGAGAAAAGATGGGTGATAAGAGAAAATTCCAAAGCCTCAAGCATGCTAGGATGATACTCTATCATTAATTTCCATCCTCAGCCCAAAGATAATGGAATTTAATGCATGGAATTGGGTACTCACAGAACTCACTGGAAGGACTAGAGCAACCAGGGCTTCCAAAAGTGTTGAGCATCATGATCAAAATATCTAGAAGAGCAGCTCAGGTGGGCATTTGGAGGTCTCTCTTAGACTCAGTGAATTAAAACTATACACTCTAGTGTGTGGAATTAATAGTACAGATATTGTTGCCCACAGCACCACTGTCTCCTACCACCACTCAAACTAGAGATTAGACTGTAGGAGTCTGATGCAGGAAGCCTCAGTGTCTCCATAGATTTGTGTAGTATAAGAGACTCTGTCTCCTCCAGCTCCACATTTCTGAGAGGTACATCTCACAGAGAAAATTCTCATGCAGAATCCCAGCAAAAGCTCATTTGTGGAGTGCAGTTTGGTGATGTCTTGCCTCCTTGGAGTAAGGTTTACCAGAAGGAGGAAACTGATGCTGAGTACCACTGTGCACCTCCATTACACCACCCCATAAAGAGGTATGAGGATTAAACATACTTGGCTTACTGCAACCCATGATAAACACCAGGAAATGTTAGATATTAGTGTTTGTACATTAGACTGAATTAACTCCTCAAACTAAGTGTACTATGGAGAGAACAGAGAATGGAATGAAATCTAGACAAACCTGGGAAATTAGCTAAGAAACTGATACAAATGAGTTGGAAAAAGAGAGTATAGGTGGAGAGAAGAAAGGAGGGGGATGAAGGGAGGGAGGGAGGGTGGGAGGGAGGGAGAGAGAGAGAGAGAAAGAGAGAGAGAGAGAAGGGGAGAGGCTTGATCCAAGTATGGGAGGACTTGATAAAATAAATGGATAGTTTAACAAAGGCACTAATCATCTAATATGGTAGTAAGAGGTGATAGGCTCAAAACCGATAACAAAATTGCTCTCTTCTCGATGATTTCCTACCATCTGGTGAAAGCATATAACCAGAATTCCACATGAGCCCTCCTGGTTTCTCAAGCTCTAGATAAGCATGTCCACAGCTGATTCAGTCCAACAAGGAAGTCTGCAGGCCTCTCCCAGAGGATTCCTGACCCTATGGACTCCATGTTCTCTCAGCTACCTTAGCTATGGCTTCTGCTTCTCCTCCACTTCCTGTCTATCCCACAGTGTGGCAGCCAGGCTCAGACTGCTGCTCCACTCAGGAGGAATGCTTTGGATACAAGAGACATTTATAGCATTGGGGGGGGGGGTGTCATAGCACTACAACTGCCCTCAGACAGAGTAAGTACTGTGTTCCGCCATTTAAAAGAACCTCAACCCACCCCAGGCGTTTAGTGTGGTTCTCCATGTATCAAGTTCTGCACTCTCTTAATCTTTGTAGATTCTCTCTACCTCCTTCATTTCTCCTTCCTCGTGTTTCAGGCGAAACACACACACACACACACACACACACACACACACACACACACACAATTATTCCTCAAATCTCTCATTTTATACAGAGCATTTGGGCACCTACTTTGTGCCTTGGGGTCTTTTTTCTTAAAACATTCTCTTGAAGGCTGGCTTCAGTTTGGCTTGCTGAGATATCTTATTGTTTTTGTCCTTTTTTTTTTTTTTTTTTTTTACGTGTTTGAGATAGTGTCTATGTGGACCTGACTGCTCTGTACCTCTCTATCTAGACCAGGTTGGCCTCGAAATCACAGAGTTCCTCCTGACTCTGCCTCCAGAATGCTGGGATTTAAAAGCATGAGCCATCATACCCAGATTTATTGTTATTTTTGAAAGATATTCTCCTTTTTAAAAGGAATTGTGTAGCCAGTTACTAAAGTAAGAAATATTTCTCATCCCATTCTAAAATCTAAGAAGTTCAAAAGATCACCCATGAAATACTGACCCCAGGGGAACAGGGAAGCTGGAATGGTGTGACATGAGGCAATGTACTGGTCCCAGTAAAGGGTGGGCTCTCGCCCCCACAAGGACACAGTAATGGGTGGGCTCTCGTACCCACAAGGACGCAGTAATGGGTGGGCTCTTGCACCCACAAGGACGCAGTAATGGGTGGGCTCTCGCCCCCACAAGGCGTGTCATCACCTTTTCTAGCTGTCTCACAACTCTCTTTTCTACTTGGTTGTTAAATTTTGGTTTTCCTAACTAGCAGCCAACTTTTCAGCCTGTCTTTTTGCCCACATTTTGAGAGCAAACAGGCTCTTCCTACATGTTAGATGAACACACACCCCAACTAAGAAGTCCTGGCTTGGGGCAAGAACTGGTAATCCACACCAATCCATTAGCTGTGCATAGCAATTCCTTCTAAAAGTCTGGCTTATGGGCAGAGAAGCTGGGGCGGGAGGGGGGTGGTGCCAAGTGCTGGGATTAAAGGCATGCGCCACCACCGCCCGGCTCCCTGTAAAGTTCTTAAGGGCAACAGTTGCTCACCTTGGTGTCCTCAGCACCCAGCAAACTAGCAAACTCACTGGTTCACAGCAAGTTCCAAGGAATGTTTGCTGAAACGAAGTAGTTGTATCTTAGAAATACAGATGTTCACTGGGGGACTAGAAAGATAATTCAATGGTTAAGAACACTTGCTAAGAGTGCAGAGGACCTGGGTCCAGGTCCCCAGCATCCACATGGCAGCTCACAAACATCTATAACTCCAGTTCTGGGGTTCCAATGTCCTGTGGTCTGCATAGTCACCAGGCAGGCATGTGGTGCACATATATGCAGGCAAAACACTTACACACATAAAATAAAAATAAACTCTCTCTCTCTCTCTCTCTCTCTCTCTCTCTCTCTCTCTCGCACACGCACACGCACACGCACACACACACACACACAGACACACACACACACACACAGATACCTAGTAAGAGTGGCTGGAGAAGAGAGAACACAGAGACTGGGTTTCCATCTCAGCTCTGCTGCCTACTGGCTAGAAACTGGGTCAAAGTCTGTCACCCTTTGGCTCTTCAGTTTCCTCTGTTTCAAACCCTGGTAATCTTGTCTTCTTTGATTTGATGTTAAATGATAGGGCATAGGATGCATGGTAAGTGTTCACAAATGATATGCTGCGTGCCGTGGTGGGACCTCAGGAACTGCTGCCTGTCCCCACCAGTCTGTCTTTACTAGACCCTGGTCAGATGATTTCGCCAACCAATAGAATGTAGTCTGTGAAGAATGTCTGTGCTGCAGGATTCAGTGTTTCTACTGTACAGTGAGCCACACTTGCTGAGATCTGCTGCCTTGTGTATGTCAAGGAGCACTCATTTCTCTTTTCAGGGACTCAGTGCTGTTTCCCTGAGCTTCCCAAGTTTGCCACTCAGTGTGGTTGTGGCCAGGTATCGTTGTGAGTGTGAAGGCCTCACTGGAACCTCAGCACATGCAAAGGGGACTCACGGTGACTTGGAGATGCCACATCAGGTTTGTGGAACTTCGAACAAGCACTTCCCATGATCGTTCAGCAGAGGCCTTTGGTGGGGAGCCTTTTGGCCAGTGAGTTCCACGAAGTGACATGTTGTCACTCAAGAGTCCTCGCACCTCTCAAATACAGATGAGTGGCCCATTCGATGAGAACTTCTGGTTCTGTCTTCCTCAGACTAGGGACAAAACTGTCGGTGAAGCTTCTTGCACAGTTAGGGGTCCATGGCCTGGCCCTCCCTCCCTCTCTTCATTCCCTTGTTCCTTCACTCCTTTCTTCTTTCCTTCCGTTTATTGATTTTGAGGCAGGGCTTTGTCCAGCCTAGGCTGGGCTAGGAATCACATATTTAAGGGTGATCTTGAACCTCTGATCATCCTGCTTCTACCTTCCAATGGTTGGAGTCACAGGCATGTGCCCCCATGCCCAGTTTATGTGGTGCTGGGCTTGAACCCAGAGCTTCTGATATGTTGGGCAAGTACTATCCCAACTGAGCCACATTCCTGCCTTCCCTCCTCCCATAGCCTTTTCTAATATTGCCTTCCAAGCGGGGGGGGGGGGGTATGTGCAACATTTCCTGAGGTTTGACTCTGTATGTGAAACTATGCTGAACTCTGGGACAGTGAACAAAATAGTTACAGTCCCTAGCAGGTGGTGGCTAACCATCCACACTTGAAGAAACAATAAGAGAAAATGTTTGCTGACTGACATGCATGAAGCTGCATGTTGTGTGCTGTAGTTCCTGGAGAGGTGGTGACCCAGCTTCCAATTGGTGACAAGCAAACACTACTGAGACACTCTGGAGAGGGGATAAGACAAATTCCATGGGGACCTATGTTCTTCTCCAAACAGGTATGACCTTCTCATCTTTATTATTATTATTATTATTATTATTATTATTATTATTATTATTATTTCAAGTAGTTCCAGAGCTACTTTGTATAGATTGGATAATTGGGCTTTGAGCCTTAGTGTTACATCAGGACAAAAGGAAGAATATCTCCCCTGAATCTGAAACAATGTCTTGAAGTCATGTTCATTTGGATTTGGGTGGTAGTCCAGCAGGACACAGACTCTGTGCATTCTCCTCATGCTTCTTTCTGGTTGCCTTTCTGAGCTTCCTCATGATATTTCCTCCTTTCCATCTAGTATGGGCTATGCTAAGGACCACATGTACTTGACCACAAAAAACCTGAGCAGTACAGTTCACATTGTGAAGATACAGAAACAGAGGCTAAGAGAAGCTATGCTTTGCATAGATGACTCATGTAGTAAAAAATAGCTCTTGGGATCCAAATCCATGTTTTGGTCCACACTCAATATATATATAGCTATGTATTCAGGCATGTTATACACACACACACACACACACACACACACACACACACACATACACGTATATATTATATGAGTAAATATACACACATAAAAAGGTACAGAGATGCATATCTAGAATCTATAGTGTCGCATATGTCTGTTTATATACAAGCATATATACACACATACATATGTCTGTATTGCCTGATGTGTGTGTGTGTGTGTGTGTGTGTGTGTGTGTGTCTGTGTGTGTGTGTCTGTGTGTAATGGGAATGATGGTGCCACCCGCCCCCCATTATTGCTGCTGTTGTAGTTGTTTTGATGCAAGGTTTTGCCATGCAGATCCCTGTTATGTGCATCAATCCCCTGCCTCTGGCCCTGGAGTGCTAGAATTCAAGGCTTGTGCTACCACACCTGGCTCCCCTCCTGGTCTATTGTAATAAAATATTTGGGAACAAAGACTTGTTCCAGCAAACATTTTGCTACAGATGTTATTGACTGACTACCTTGATGTCCCCTGCCCATCTTGTTCTAATTAGTTGCCTTATCAGAAAATCATTTTTAATGCTGACATGGGGTCAATCCGTAGATGGCTTCACCCATATAGACTGAAAACATTCAGGAGCAGCATTTACTTATTAAAGATACACTTTGATCAATATGTATGTGTACTGGTTTGTTTGTGGTTTGGTTTTGTTTGTCAACTTGTCACAAACCTAGACATACCAGGAAAGAGGAAATCTTCTTCTTCTTCTTCTTCTTCTTCTTCTTCTTCTTCTTCTTCTTCTTCTTCTTCTTCTTCTCCTTCTCCTTCTCCTTCTCCTTCTCCTTCTCCTTCTTCTTCTTTAAGATTTATTTTATTTATTACATATACAGTGTTCTGTCTGCTTGTATGCTAGCAGGCCAGAAGAGGGCATCAGGTCTCTTCATAGATGGTTGTGAGCCACCATGTGGTGCTGGGAATTGAACTCAGGACCTCTGGAAGAATAGGCAATGCTCTTAACCTCTGAGCCACTCCAGCCCCAAAAGAGGAAATCTCATTGGGAAAAAAAAATCTTAAAAGCAAAATGCCTTCATCAGATTGGCCTGTAGACAAGTCTGTGGGGACATTTCTTTGATTAATGATTGACGTGGAAGGAGATGGGCTACCCCTGGGCAGGTAGTCCTAGGGTATATAAAAAAAGCAAACTAAGGGCTGGAGAGATGGCTCAGAGGTTAAAAGCACTGACTGCTCTTCCAGAGGACCAGGGTTCAATTCCCAGCACCCATGTGGCCGGTCACAACTGTTTGTACCTCCAGTTCTAGGGACCTGACACCCATGGCAAAACACCAATGCACATTAGATATAGATAGATAGATAGATAGATAGATAGATAGATAGATAGATAAAATAAATAGCAAACTAAACCTGTGGCTGGAGCTATCTCCAGTCTCGCCTAAGCCGGCAGCCACTCAGACTCAACTAAACACAGATGCTTATATTATTTAAATTGTTTGGACTAATGGCTTAGGCTTCTTGCTATCTAGATCTAACATCTTAAATTAACCCATTTCTATTAACCTATAAGTTGCCACATGTCTTGTGGCTTACCGGTATCTTAACATCTTCTCATGGCAGCGTCTGGCAGCATCTCTCCCCTCTGCCTTCCTGTTCCCCCAATTCTCCTCTCTGCTAGTCCTGCCTATACTTCCTGGCTGGCTACTGGCCAATCAGTGTTTTATTTATCAATCAATCATAGCAATACATTCACAACATAGAAAACAACCCACAGCATAAACCAGGCTGTGGTGGTACACCCCTTTAATCCCAGCTCTTGGGAGGCAGAGGCAGGTGATCTCTGTGAGTCTGAGGCTAGCCTGGTCTACAGAATGAGTTCTAGGACAGCCAAGGCTACACAGAGAAACCCTGCTTCAAACCACCCTCCTCCGAAAAAAGCAAACTGAGCAAGCCATGGGGAGCAATCAAGGGAAGCAACCTCACCTTTATGGTTTCTGCTTCAGTTCCTGCTTCCCGGTTCCTGCCTTGGTTTACCGCAGCGAACTGTGACTTGGGATATGTAAGCCGAATAAATCCTCTCCTCCTCAGATTGCTTTGGTCTGTGGAGTTTACCGGAGCACTAGCAATGTCACTAAGGCAGTGCGTGTACATGTTCTCTCTGACATCAAATTATGAGTTTAGAGACAGATTTGTTGTTTGAAGACCTGAGACCAGGGATGCACACTGACATTGCCATCTAAAACTGTTTTTTTTTTTTTTTTTTTTAATTACCGTGAGCAAATAACTATTGGCTTTCCCCCATTGGTTAGATAAGACTAGTCTCACACTCTTTCCTGCATATTGAGAACCTACTGAGCTAAATGTTACAACTCTAGGATTCAAGCGTCATCGCCTCAGTCAGTAGCTTCCTTGTAGCTAGTGCTGGTACCCATGACCTACAGGAATGAGAGTACAATGTTCATATCCCATGATGCAACAACAGTTTAAAACACACAGCCTCTTGACCCCATTTCCCAGGACGTACTATATGCCAGTTCAGATGGTAGAGAGGCGACAGCATTCTACATTTGAGAAGCCCATCCTAGTAAAACAAACATCCTAAACATCACAGTAAAAGACGGTCCTGCCAAGACTGGAGTCTGTCACGAGAGCCACATAATGAAAACATATGCTAAAATGACAGAAACCACACAAATTGGGGAATTTAGAATTAGGGACTTGACCCCAGTGAGGTAAGTCAGGCCCAAGGGATGCATCTAAATGAAATTGCATATGCGTGTATTCTTGTGCTTGAGGGAGGTGGTAGAAGCTGGTAGAGGACCCTAGAAGTTAACCTTGGGTGTTGTCTTCAATCACTCTTCACTTAATGTTTTGTGACAGGGTCTCTCACTAAGCCCAGAGTTCAGCTTGGCTACGCTGGATCCATCACTCTCTGCCATCTCCTCACCCTACTACACCTTGTTCTAGAGAAACACCACCACGATGCCTGGTTTTTCCTTGGGTACTGGGGATCTAAACTCGGGTCCTCATGCTTGCACCTAGTAGGTATCTTACTGACTGAGTTCTCTCTTTACCCTAGAAGGTCAGTTCTTAATATTGAGTTCTTTTGTGTGTGTGTTTTGTTTGCTTGTTTTTTGTTTTTGTTTTTCCCCAGACAGGGTTTCTCTGTGTAATTTTTGCGCCTGTCCTGGATCTGGCTCTGTAGACCAGGCTGGCCTCGAACTCACAGAGATTCGTCTGGCTCTGCCTCCCGAGTGCTGGGATTAAAGGTGTGTGCCACCACCGCCCGGCAATACTGAGTTCTTATAGTCAAAGAGAAACTGGAAGATGTTACTATCAAGAAAACAAACACTGAATATGTTTTTTCCCCTGCATTGCCTCTGGTGGTTAGTTCTGGGCAAGTCCTGTCTGTACACCCTGCCATCTGTTGTTTCCCATTGCTGTGAGAAGACAACTTATAAAAGAAAACGTTTAATTTGGGGGTCCTGACCATCATGACAGGGAGTGTGACGATTGGCAGGCATGTTGCTGGAGCAGTAGCTGAGAGCTCACATCTTGAGGCACAAGCAAGAGGCAGAGAGAGCTAATTGGGAATGGCTTCACCTCCCCCAACAGGGCCACACCTCCTAATCCTTTATCAGTTGTGGACCAAGTATTCAAACATGTGAGTATGGGGGTGTGTTCTCATTCAATCCACCGCATCTGCCTACCCATGGCTCTAATTTCTAGAACCCTAGAAGGAGCAAATTCATAGTCTGTGGAAAAGAGAATGGAGGCTTTACACACAGACACTTGGATCCACCCTCCAGCACACACAATGCCACCCACTCATTTCCATATGGTGGTTCTCAGAGAGCCTGATCCAGGAGTCAGGAGCGAACAGGAAAGTTAGCTGAGCCTGAGAGCAGCTGGGTGCTATGGACTCGGCTTCAGCTTTCTTTTCGTTGTCATTTTTGCTTGTAATGGAGTCAGATGGATTTCCATAGAGAGACAGACAGAATCCAGTGCAAGGTCAGAGCAAAGGCCTGAAAGTAATGCTTGTATTTAAACTCTGGGTCGTCCCTCCTCTCTGGGTGACCTTCAACTATTGCAACTCCCTAAGCCTCAGTGTTTGTTACCTAAAAATTCGGTATTAAGATACTATCTCCTAGGGATGTCCTGGGATTAAAGGATAATGAGCCACACACACTGAATGTAGACTTCAGAGTACAGTGCTGGGCCCACAATAGCTGCTTACAAACCAAGTCCGCGGCGCCCACGAGGGCGAGCTATTGTTACTAATAACATCGAAGCAAGTGAGTTGAGGCTCTAACGGCAGTTGCCTCCTTCCCAGATCTCTGTCAGGCAGAACGCCGGAGTTCTCGAACTTAAAAGGGACTTTGGGCGGTGGGTGGGTGGAACCTGTAACGCGTGGGTCCCGAGATCCCCCTGAGTGGGCCAAGGCGGGGAGAGCGGGGAGAGGTCGCCTGGCCAGCCATGAGAAGGTCCCGGTAGTGTCCTTCCCAGGCCAGGCGGGTCTTGTGGAAGCGAGGTCCCCAATGTCCCGGATCCCCAGCGTCCCAGGGCGTCGCCCCGTGCAAGCGAGGGAGAGGAGGGGCGAGCGCGGGACTTTCCCCGCCTCCCTCCTCTTTCCATAAATCACCGCAGCCGCGGCAGCCGCGGAGCCGGGAAGTGTACGGAGCCAGAGCGCAGCGTGGTGGCACCAGACACCTCCCTTTCCCTCACCGCTTTCTTTCCTTTCTCTTCTTTCACTCGGATCTTTTAAACCTCCCTCGCCCTCCGCGCCGGGAGACCGCCCCAGCCGCGCCGCCGCGCTAGCGCTGGTGACGCTGCAGCCGTCTCCGGGCTGCGCCGGGACTCGGGGAAGCGAAGGCAGCGCTGCTCCTTCGGTGCTCTCAGCCGCCCCGGCCTGCGGGCGCCGCGGTCTCGGAGCCGCCGCCGCCGGGCGATGGTGGCCGCCCGCGCGCCCGCGCTGCAGCCGGGCGCCCCCTAAGTTTGCCAGCCACCGCCGCCGCGCCGGGGAGCCGGGTGCGCAGGAGGCAGGAAAGTTTGGCGGGCTGCGCCTCCCTCTGCCAGCGCCCGGAGCCGGTCGGCGAGGAGTGGCCGGAGGCGGCATGGCCCGCGAACCCAAGGAAGAGGAGACCGTGAGGCCAGCCGCTCTGGTTCGCCGCTGTCCCCGCTGCCCTGGCTGGCCTGGGGCGCCGCGGCCGCCCCTCTGGCTGCTCTGCCTAGTGGCATGCTGGATCCTGGGCGCCGTGGCCGACGCCGACTTCTCCATCCTGGACGAGGCGCAAGTGCTGGCGAGCCAGATGCGGAGGCTGGCGGCCGAGGAGCTAGGGGTGGTCACCATGCAGGTAAGCGACCCTCTCTCCGCGTCGCCCCGCTTGCAGTGCTCTCCCGCTGCACACAGTCCCCAGGGCATTGCACTGGGCGCTCTTGCAGGCTACGGGCCCCCTGGTCTCCTGCAGACTCCTCCACATCGAATCCTGTCTGTCCCATGGACGCATCTGCCGCTGCCCTCCTTTGCAGAGCCTTTGCCCCTCACCCACTTTCCCTAGCACAGCTCCCCTCTCCTTGGCCCCGGCCCCATTATGTTTGCTAGGGATTCTCCTCTCCACCCTCATCTCCTTCCCCAGTTTGCACTCTCTTCCTTTGCAGATCTGTTTTCACGCGTCACTCCTACAAACTCCCTTTCCCTCTTTGTGTCCCCCATCCCGAGGCAGCGCGTCCCGCCTGACTCCAGGCATTCTCCAAGGCCCCCTACCCCTCCCCTTGAAACCTCCCGGCGTCCTGTAGAACCCTGGCACACGGGTGGGAGAGGGAGGGAAGATAGAGTGTCCGCCGGGCCGCAGGACTGCCGGGGTCCGGGCTGCCTAGCAGCCGGGGTTTGCTCTCCCTGCCCGCCGCTTTGGGGGAGGGGACGGGCTGGCCTGGCGGATCCCCCGCTCCAGTCTCTGTGGGGACTCTTTTTGTTGCTTTCCGCTCTTGCGGCCCTCGGTCGCGTGCTGTGCGCTGTGTAATTTTTGGATTGTGTGTACCTTTGCTGGGAGGAGGAAGGACAAGGTGAATAGGGTTTCCAGTTTTCCTAGTGTTTACGGCTTCGGCCTTTCCATAGTTGTGGATTAATTGCCTTCGGCTGATAAGAATTTCTGACTATGCTACTAAAAACCCACAGTTGTAAAAATTGCTAGACAGCAACCACCTGGAGATCCTATCGCGCCGTTTTTCTCATCTTGGCGAAGAAGGCCCACTCAATTAGGAACTGATGAGATGCCATCCGGAGTACGAAACCGGCAAAACAGCCTAGTTCTCTAGACGGTGCATGTCTGCAATCATGGTGACGGGATTGGACTTCGAAAGACCGAAGTTTTTAGGAATGTGGTCTCAATAGGTTTCTGATTTCGAACTAGAGTGACCACTCCACCACCCACCGGCGGGGTGTTTTGCTTCTCTTTGGGATTCAGGCTTCTGCCGGCTTCTTTCTTTTCAAACCCTATTCCCACCCAGGCCTCCTAAGAGGTTGTTGCAGTTTGCTTCAAGTAAGTTCCATAGGTCTTCTCCACTCTAGCTTTTCTAAGGTGGTCTGATAGCTCTGCTGGGAGGGTACATTTTCACTTATTTGCAGAAACCCGGGCCTGACATGTAACGGTGGGAGATTTTCTTTATTTCCACGATAACAGCTACTGTTTTGAAGTGCATCTTTCGATGGCTTCCTATCACCTTTTTTAGATTCAGGCTTAGTTTTAATTTCTTCCATGTGCATTTTCTGGTTCCTGACTCCCTGACCCTCTAGGAGTTGGATGGCTTTTGGAGGCAATGAAAGACTTCCAGATTTGCTTTGCACTGGTGAGTGCGTTAATTTAGACCCACACAGAATTGTGTTTTCCCACAGAGGACCCCCTTTTAGCAAAAGGGATTTCATGTGTGGCAATTTCATGTTCTGCTTTCAGGATTAGGAGGCCTTTGCTACCTTCACCCCATCTCTAGGGCAGGACGAGGGGTGGCAACCGCCCGCCTTCCTGTAAGCTAAAGGCTTGCTGTTTCTAAGATTCTAGCAGCGGTGGTTTTACTGTTTCTCACCCTGGTCCTTGACAAAAGGTGAAATCTGATCCTGACACATTGTCATTCAGGTAGGGAGACACTTTAGACACTTCAGGAAAAAAAGCTCGGGTCAGTGGGGGGTGTGTGCCCAAATGGCCCCCTATCTCTCCCAACTGGCCTCTTTCTAACACCTTTGCAACCTCATTGTAGAAAGGGACCTCCTGTGGACAGGGTTTTTGTTTGGCAATATGGAAAGTGGCTTCTCTCCTCTTTTGAAAGTGAGGTGCTCACTGTATTTAAATTCCTCTTCTAGGGCTGAACTTGCTGCTATCTTGGGAGAGATTGCAGAAAGAGTCTCCTTTTAATGTAGCTGGACTGCCAGCTTTGGAAGAAGTACTTGTGTATAATAAATCCAAGGCTAGTTAGATTTCTGGCTCTTAGCATAGAGCTTGTGAACTTTGGGGTTTGTTCAGTGAATCTGAAATGAATGTGGGCCTGTTGCCCAAAATGAAATGATGTGCCCTCTGTTCTGGAATGTGGGTTCGGTGCTTTGGGGACAAATAGCCCATGTGGTTGTTAGGTGGAGCTGCATGACTTCCACACACACAAAATGGTTGAGACATCAAGGCCTTATCCCTTTGCAGGAAGAGAGCATCTGCGCGCCCCCCCCCCCCCCCCCCCAGTGAAGGGATTGACTCCTTTTATTTAACCTTGGCATTTTATGAGAAACTATCTGTAGACCTGTTACTTTTTAAAGCCAATTTCCAGACCTTCAAGTTGTTTTGCTGTTGAAATTTTCCCAAAGCAACTCTTCATTCTGAGAAATTATAAAGTAGCTTCCCGGTGAGGCCCGCTGCTCTGCTGGAGCTCCAATGGCAGTACACCCTGCTTACCGGAGGATGTGCTGGGGAAACTCACAAAGGCGAAACAGACTTTCAGCCCATGGTTTCCCATGACATGGTTCTGGTGCTTGCTCAGAGAGATGACTGAAGAGCAGTCTGTCTGACAAATTTTCCTGGAAAAGTTTTCCAACTGGGGTTACCTACTCAAGTTCTTGATGTTTTTTGTTTGCTTGTTCTTTTTTAAAATACTGGCCCCCACTTTCTTTAGAGGATGTGATTTACACTCATCAGTTTTCCTGGGAAGCTGCCACTGAATTCTGCCTCCCTGGCAGCAGACATCATAGATCATGAGTAAAAGTCAGAGACCTAATCACTGTCTCCTTGGGAGTCTGGTGAACTGAAGCATCATGCTGAGGTCTGGGGAGCAGAAAGGGATGGTGTCAGGGGGACTTGTTTCTCCTTATTCATTGTTGCAACAAGCTTTGGTTGCATGGTGTTACACAGTGGAAAAGGGCGCCCTGGGTGTCCCAGAGATCTGGATTCTTGAGTCATCACTTGTTAGTTGGGTGATTCCTTCATAAGGCCTGCAGTGTGGCTTGGATGGGACCTGACACAGGAAGGCCATCACTGTGTGATATAGCACCTGTCACTATGAAGCTGTGGCCGAGAAATGTCCATGGATGTGGTAGGTTTTTTTTTTAGCTCTGTGCTTGATGTTTAGGAAATTACAAGAAGATATTCCCACATTGCCTTTTAAAGGGTTTGTCTTAAACAGTTATTCTCAACCTGCGAGTCGTGACCTTGGTTATTTTTTTGTTTTTGTTTTTGTTTTTTTTCCCAAATGACCCCTTCATAGAAGCTCACCTAAGACCATTGGAAAACACAGATATTTACATTATGGCTCATAACAGTAGCAAATTTATAGTTATGAAGTAGCAACGAAAATAATTTTTGGCTCCACAACACAAAGAACTGTAATAAAGGGTTGCAGTATTAGGAAGGTTGAGAACCACTGGCCTTGAAAAAGAGGTACGATTGTACAGGTAAAATGCCCAGTCCCCAATGCCTGCTTGTCAGAAGGCCTATCTACCCAGGGAGCAAGTTCACCAGGTATTTTATAAGCCTACTTAACATTATGTGACAATTGAGGCTTCCTAACAGCAAGGGTCTGGCTTGGGGCCAGTGTACCCGCCTTGGTGTTAGTTCTGCTGGGCTGGGCATGCTTGCTGTGAACTTGGCAGACACAGCAGCAGGTTGGTCAGAGGGCTGCATGCAGTATGAGGCCTAGGGAGAGAAAGAGGAGGGGCTTCCTTTCAGAAAAAAAAAATATCCAAAGTGCAAGGTGGAGCTTCAGGTCAATTAGAGCAGCAGCCAGGACACGGTGGCTTCAGAAGTAGAAGGGCCTGGGCCAGGAGAGGTGTCCATTGAAAATGGCAATGCTGTCAGTAGTGAATTGTAGCTCCCGGCGACAGCAAGACAGCAGTGCAGGTGCCACCCAAGCCTTTGCTCATTTTTGGATCTCTCTAACAAATTGCGAGTGGAGGCCTTCTTCTCCGAGACATCTTGGGTGATAAAAGGTGACCAAAGCCTGGCCCCCACTCCTTACTCCTATCCTGGACTCTCAGCAAGTGATAGAAATAGATGTCTACAAGAGGAAGCAGGATGATCCAGATGGGTTGGCAAGGGCTAGAGGCCTTGAAAGGCACTGGTGAGTGCTGTGGCAGAGAGAGAGAGGTCACAGAAGAGCCTTGCTCTGTTCCTGTGGTGATCAAGGAAGTTAGCTACTTTGGCCCCTTTCGTGGAATGTTTCCTACACAGAGGCTGGCCCTGGAAGTGGGAGGAGTGGCCTCAACTGTGAGCAGATCAGTCATCCTCAGACATTGCTCATCTCTGCGCTGGCACTGGATGAGGAGGCTGGTGTAGCTCCAGCTTTCACGAGAAGGCTGGCTCTGACTCCACCTCTCCATATAGATCCTGTGTGGTATCTCATCACTTTGGCCACCCTCACACATCTGTGGTGACCGGTCATGGATGTCTCAGGAGCTGGATTACAAACCAAAAGCTGATTCGGTCATATGTAGGTGAGGCTTAAATTTTTCTCTAGTTTGTGGGCCAACCTAGGCATAACCTGGTTTGGAATGATTTAAATGTATAGTTATGTACTAAAGACTATTTTAGAGGAAAAATATTTGTAAATGATGTGGATTGGTTTGTATGTTTGAGTGTAAAAATCTTAGCGGGAAATTTGTTATTATTTCCCCTCTAGAATGGAATATTTGGAGAAAAAGAAAGCAGAACCGTTATAGGTGATTCTGAGTTGAACTTGAACTTAAGAATGAGCCCAAGGGAAAACATATTGAATGACTTTTGCTGACTGCTGTTGTCTTAGTACTGACTGGACTTCCTCCGCACTGATGCCTGCCCTGGCTGGCCTCCTGCCTGGTGCTCGTTAGCTTCCCTGCCAGCCCTGCTTGAGTTGGGCTTGGACTTGGGAAGGGGAAGGCCATGGTTTCACACTTCTTAACATGTCGGTGCTGTTGCTGGTTGCTGCTTGCCAAGTTGATTCCTTTAGCCTAAGTGGGTGGGTTAGGTGAGAGCCTTCCAAAACTCTACCTTTGCTAAGGAGGTGGACCGAAATTCATTGTGGATCTTCTTGGACTCTAAGAATCTGCCGAACCTCAAAATATCATGGGGGGGGGGCACAGTGGCAGCATTCTTGACTCAGCCAGCTATTAGTTGTGTAATCTCTTCCCAGATGTTATTAAACTAGCCTGAACTCCAGTGTCTTCCCATTTCGTGGGGTTCATAGTAGGAGATATATTTTCAAGAAAAAACAATAGCAAAAACGTCAACAAAACCAGACTGGCACAGGGCTCTGCAGAAGAATGTTCAATAAACAGAAATATAAATATGTCTATATGGGCGTGATCTGCTCGCTCAGCGTGAGGCTGTAAACTGAGTTCGCAAAAGCCTACAGCTCCTGCCAGAGCCAAGTGCCCATCTCATCCTCAGATACAGTGTTTTCAAGGCAGCCATGCTTCTGTTCCAGAGTTTCTTGGGTATCATGCATGACCCTCAAGCATGCGCTGCCAAACCTCTGGGGTTTCTGAAGAAAGTACTAGATGTGCAATTTGTAGTTACTTATTTACTCTTAAACTTGTTATTGCAAAGCTGTCTTTTTCTAAAACGTACAAAACCAAAGGAAATAATGTAAGAGCGCACACATCTCTCTCCTCCAGCTCAAGCAGCTGGTGACCACCAGTGGGTGGTCAGGCTGGTTCTGCTGCTGCCTCCACCTGCCCTTCCTTTCCCCCAGGTGATAGGCAGCAAGTGCCACGTGCTGCAGTTTTGTTTGTAACATTTCAAATCGCATTACAATGTCAGTTGTTGTCATCTTGAATGTTCGATAACAGTGTTTTCTTTCTCTTGGTTCCCTGTTGTATAGAACTTTAAATAGCTGGCACTTTTGCCCAGTGACGAGCCTTCTCAATAGAAAACCTCTGGGTCTCCCCCAATGATATTTCCTGTCCCTTGTTTTCAAATCCATTTTCCCACGAGGTTGTGAGGTTTCTTGTTTTCTTGTGGTTGGTCTTTAGTGTAGGCACATGTGTTTTGACGTAGTGTGAACCTCATCTGCCCACTTCTGTTCCCAGAGGACTGGGGGATAAGACAAGCTGTTAAGTGAGAGACCTTTGAGGACTAAAGAGGAAGAGCTGCTCCATACACCTCTTTATTTATTTATTTTTCTGAGTGGTCTGTGACTGCGTGTCTCATTGCAGAATTGGGAACCGAGAGATGCAGGAGTAAGGGGTGTGTCTAGCATCTTCCCCATGAGTTCCCCTCTTTAGGAAGGCTAAACCTACTTAGATTGTCAAAAAAGAATGGGAAGAATTGTCATGATTGTGACTTATGGCTCTTTCAGGGTTGCCACATCTAATGTTTCCCAAGGTCACTTGGGCAGAAGGAAGGAAGTGAGCTGGGTGTGGGTCAGTCAGTAGGAGAGGTGTGGGACACTAGCTGTGAGGAATTGCCAGGTTTGAAGGAGGGTTGAGCTACTGTTCCCATTCTGGTTGTCCAGAGGCAATATGGGGACACTGTCCAGACTAGTGTCATTATATCATGTTGTTTTTCAGGAAATGTAGAAAAGCCTTACTTCTTAACATGATGGCATTTGGTTCAGATAAAAAATAATAATAGTAAAACAGTATGGGCCAAGACAAACACATCTGCAGGCAAGATTGAGACAGAGGCCACTCATTGGTTAGTAGTGTCTAGGTTAGAATTATCAGTGGGTTCTGGGTGATAAAGGCAGTGCTGTGTGCAGGTTATGGAGGAAAAGCCTTCCTTTCTTCCTTCCTTCCTTCCTTCCTTCCTTCCTTCCTTCCTTCCTTCCTTCCTTCCTTCCTTTTAGACTCATTTATGTTTATGTCTGCATCGCATTTGTGTGTGGGTACCATTGGAAGCCAGAGGAGGGCATTGGATCCCTTGTAGCTGGAGTTACAGTTGTGACATGGGTTCTGGGAACTGAACTTGAGTTATCTGTAAGAGCAGCAAGTGTTTCCAGCCTTGCTGGAAGAGAATTTTTGTGTACATACAAAGCAGAACTTTTTGATGAAGCATTCTAAACTGGATTACCTGGAGAGAGCAGCTTCTTGTCGTTACAGAAACTTCAAATACTTAGTGTTTCCTTTGTGCCAGGCACTCTATTGGACTTGAGATATCAGTTAATTTACAAAGTGACACAATCCTAAGGTGTTCTGGATGTTTGAAGAAAGGGTGTCAGGGATGTTCACTTGTCTGATGAGGAAAGGGTCTAGCCTGGAATGAATGGAAGTTGTATAGTCAAAGAGTGGTCTTCCCAGAAAGCTCCTGTTGAAGAATGGAAAGATGGTGTTAGGATTTGAAGTTTGGGATACATTGGGCAAGGAGGCAAAGGTCAAGTTGTGGGGACCCTCTAGGATCTTTTTACCAGTCAAGACTGTGTTTCTGGCAGGTGCCAACATACCTACTCCTACTAACTTGAATGAGAAAGGAACCTATTGCCTTTGCAGTTGAGTCTCTAGGGTATATCTTCCTGCAGGGATTATATAACAGCCTAAACGATGCTCCTAGTACCATCTATCTCCCCTTGCTCATCTTCGTAAGTAGAGCCTCCTGCTTTTTCAACATAGCTGGCAGCATCTTACCCACTGGTTGGGTGCCAGTTGCTTCATGTGCCTGAACCCCTTGGGTTGGAGATGGTGTGCTCTGGGGAAAGGAACTAGAATCTTGAGCAAGCCTAGAACTTAAGAAACTCAGCCTAGAGGTTTAAGACTCAAACTGTGATGGCCAGTACCACCAGCCAGGGCCTGCTCCATCCCTGTTACCCATATCCCCAGGTCCAGTTCCAGGAGAGCCTGCTTCTTTCCAGAAGAGCAGTACAGAACCAGATGCAATAGCCTTACCCTCTATGCTGTTCTGTTGCCCACACTGTCTGATCATTGGGTACCAAGACTGGGATCGTCAAATAGATTGCTCTTATTTGTAAGTGACTTGTTACCTGGAAGCTGCAGACCAGACTAGACTAGCTCACTGGAGATCCCCCTAGTGATGTGATGGTTCTAGTCTCAGTCTTGGGTCTTTCTGATCATTCTCATGACCTGATACTGTGGGAGTCCCATTTCCTGTTGCCTTGAATTGGAAGAGGAAGCTTGACTCGGCATTCCTCCTTTGGAAACTGGATTATGGTTGAGATCATGAAGGTGATGGTTTAGCTTGATGCTGATTAGATGATTTTAAGTTATTACTTAGTACTTAAAAGTCAGTGAGCCACTGAAGAAAGTTCCAAGATGCTCAGACTTACACAAGGGTAGATGTTGATTGAAGGAGCAAATGTGATTGATTACTTGCTGCACACCGTTGTGAACTGTTACTACTAAATTAACTATTCAAAAGAGAAGTGGACTGGGAACAGGGCTCAGTGGTAGAGCCACGAGCCGGCCTTCATGAGGTCCTCAGTTTAACTCCCAGCACTGCAAAAATAAATCAACAAAACATAAATACAGTAACAAAAGGCAAAGCATTAGAAAAAGGTTAGGGGAAGAGCTTTGGTCCTTTAGTGTTCGTTTAAATAAGAGCCGCAGAAGGAAATGTCACCTGTCATTTCAGACAAAGTTCTGTTTTGAAATTGAATGAAAGGAGTTAGGTCTTTCCCCTAGTTACTAGGAATCTGAAGTCCCTCTACTTGTTTTAGTGGACACTGCAGTATTTCTCTAGAGGAGTTTGACTCAGTGATGACACACTGTAAATGACATTTGTTATTGGAACATTTTTTAAACACTGCTTTCTTTTTCTGAGTTCAAAGATAGAGTCCTCCTTAAACTTCCCACAGTCAACCGAGTTAATTGCAGTTTGAAAGCTCCTATCTCCAAATACCTAGTGTATCGAACTGTAAAGTGGCTTATGGTCCCCGTATCTCTAGGTATACCACGCTTTGTGGTAATTGCAGAGTAGAAGCTCATGCCCTACGTTCTGATCTCATCCACAATAGTGTTTGGCTTCTCTTCCAACCAGAACCGCTTTTTAGAAGACACAGAGCCCAAGACTACAGCCCCCTTTTCCCTTGACTTCCTTTGGATTTTAAAAAATATAATCTATATTATTTTTGCATGGAATATTTTAAAAGATACTTTCAGGCTCTGGTGGAAGGACAGTTTTTAAAAAAATCAGCAAGCCAGTGAGAATGAATCTGAATTTTTAATTAGGCTTTGAGTTGTTGCTTCAAAGTGTGGAGACATCATTAGGGATGTAAGTCTTGTTGCATTAGCAGAGACTGACATGTTACTTCAAACACACAGAGTGCAGCTGTCCTGTGCAGATAAAAGTTGCCAAGTGTGGAATAGCAAGGTGGATCGGTAGATAATTAGCTGTCCCACATTACTGCAGTGTGGAAGAAGCCTGCCAGTCACAGGCAGGAAGGGAGGAATTATTAGCAGGAGAAAATCCAAGTGTGGCATAAAGCAATTTGGAATCTCTTCAGCTGTGGTAGACCTGATAAGACCCATCCAAGGAAGCAAAACAGACTGGCTCCACTGTCTGATGGCCAACATTTTCTTTATTTCCTCCCTTCCTCTCTCCCTCCCTCCATTCCTTCCTTTCTCCAAGAATGGCCAGAAGTAACGATCACAAATACATTGACTGATTCATCACTCTGCTCCAACTCCATTCCTGATATAATTAGTTTAAATAGTCTTTGTAGTTCCATATCACTGTGTTGAGAAGTCATAACACCTAGGCAATTACTGACTGTGGATAACTGAGAAATAAGCATCTGACTGGCTATATCATCTCTTTGTTATAAATGTACAGTATTTATAAAGTATGATACTTGTATGTCTGTTAGAGGTAGAGTTGTGTGTTTTAAATATCTCACTTCCCCCACCCCCTAATCCTGGAATATCAAAAGCATAAAAGGTCCATCTTATTAACCCTCAGTCCTCACTAACTCATCCGAGTGCCTTGGGCTGCTGTCCAGTTGGTGCCTTTGCAGGACACTGGCCTTCTGTCCCTGTGCTGGTTGCTTTCATTGTCTTCTGTCTAAGATGCTTGACAGAGAAGGTGCAGGATTGGGTCAGATGCCCTCATCAGCTCTTCTCTGGGTGAGAGGCCTGTGCTGCTTCTGGTGGGAGTGTCAGTGTGTGTTCTGTGGGTTCTTCTGTCCCTTCCCCAGAGACCATCAGGAAAAAAAAAAACCCTGGAAACCCAAGGAATTTTTAGAGGGAGACAGAGTTGGTTTCAGTGTTCCTCCAGTAATAGGAAGAAATGGTGACCATTTTGAGACTAAGCTGTATGCTGATTATAAACCCATAACACCTGTGATGGGTGTTTGACATTTGAAATTTCTGGGGTTGATGTAAATGCAGATGACCATAAAAGAAGGGTGTGGTAGCCCAGGCCTGAAATCCCAGCACTCAGGAGGAGGAGAGGCAGATCAAGTGTTCTAGGTTATCCTTGGCTACTTGGTGAGTTCGAGGCCAGCATAGACCATATCTCCAAGATGTTGTTGTTGTTATTATTATTATTATTAATAAACTAAAGACAGATGTGGAGTTTTTATTTGCATACCTGTCTCTCAGATATTAAAGTTAGATAAGACTGGTAAACAGTCACAGTATGGCAAGGAGGGGTGCTGGAGAACGAGCACCAGGAGGAAAGAGGCCAGACTTACTGATCCGGAGAGTCTTAGGGTGGTTGGCACTGTCTGTGATCTACCTTGAGCACTCAAGAAACAAAGTCCAAACTGCCCAGAGGTTTTAAATGGTAGACTTTGTATCCGTCTAATAGTTACTATTCTAAATCAGCTCTTCCCATTGTGTTTAGTCTGTCAGTTGCATTAGCCATTCTAGACTTACTGGGAAATGTTTGAGATCTTGCTACAAAAAGATTGAACGTGCCTCAGATATATCAGTGATTCAGAACAATGCCCAGTATATAAATTTCACAGTATTAGTGGGATTTGATGTTTGGCTTGTTCATGGTGGAGAAAGCTGGGCTATATTTAAGAGCAGGAAAACTTGAAATTACTGTGTATTTGGAACTCCTTCCTCACAAGGTTAGAATTCATTAGGTAATTAATTTATGAAATATTTCCTGAACACATACTGTGTGCCAGTATGCTTTTTTCCTTTGAACTTCTTACAGGCAAGCATTGTGTTGCTCACAGCTGTGTGTCTTGGCCTTATTTACTGATGGTGCCTGTTAGAGAGGTGAGTGTGTGTGGTGAGTGGACGGACTCTTAAATTTGGAGAAAATCCATGGCAGGCCACTTGTTTCTTTCTTCCAATGTAAACAATCCCTGTGGCTTCCAGGAAATATAATACAAATGTGGCCACATTGTTTTTAGGCTAGAATTAAAAGAGCAAAAATATCATTCCGCATATAATTATTTTCTTATTAAAATGAAAAGCTTCCAGCATCACCCCTGACTGTGGTAACAGAATCCTGCCATAGTGACTCAGATGTACTTCCACCCCCCTGCTCTGCCTACCCTTAGTTTTAGACTTACATGTACTGAAAAGTGTTCTTTCTTGAGGGAGGCTCTCACTATGTAGCTCAGGCTGGCCTAGGCTAGGTAATCCTCCTGCCTCAGCCTCCCGGTGCTGGGATTGCATGTGTTCTTCACAGAGAATGACAGTTTCACTCTTTACTGTCGCTTTGAGAGTCTTTGTGTGGATATTCAGCATGCAATTTTATTTTATTTTTTAAAAATTATTAATACAAATATATGTAAGGTATTTTATTTTTATAACTGAAAGTAAAATTTTGATTTTATTTTTATAATTAAAATTAAAATTTTTATTTTATTATTATACGATAAACTTATCATTTACACTTTTTTTTAAACATTGATTTAGTGTAGGGGTGGGACATCCCGGTGTCATAGCATGAGGGCAGAAGTCAGATGTTTCTCTCCTTTCACGATGTGGGTTCCAGGGATGGAACTCAGGTCTTCAGGCTTGATGGCAAATGCCTTTACCCACTGAGCCACGTCACCAGCTCCAGGTACCTGTTTCTTTTTTCTTTAGAGCGTTTGTGTGTTCACTCAGATATGCTTCTTATTCTTTCCATACTTGCTGATTCTGCTCTGCAAGTGGGGTGTTTCCAAGTGACGTTGTTCTCCCAGGAAACTTCCTTTCATTATTTAAAAATATGATGACATCCGGGATTAGAGAGAATGAGTGTTAACTGGGATACGTATATAGTCTTCATCAGAGAGTTGTGAAGGTTACACTCCTTATCTGATCAAGACAGCATCGCTTAGGATTAAAGGTTACCTGGTCCTGTGTAGGTCCTTAGGTTGTGTGAGTCAGCCAGTCTGTTCACAGTCTGCGGTTCAGCTCTGGGCGTGTATCAGCACACTTCTAAGGATTCTAGGAACTAGCCAGAGCAGAGGCCCTGCCTTGGAGGGACCTATATTCCTTAAAGGGAAAAGTCAACATTTAAACCTCCAGAGCTAAAGAAAGACAATGAGACAATGAGACTGACCCACTTCGTGCGCAGATAGAGCCGGTTAAGATAGCATTCAAAAACAGCCCCTTGGGGTGTTGATGAACAATAACTGGAGAATCTGGCAATTGTGTGAAGTGAGTAAGAGCCAAGGGATCTTCAGAGCGAGGGCTCAAGGAAGACATTGAACAAGGATGGGAATGGGAGCCAATGGGAGGCAACTGTGTCTCTATGGAGGTCCTTGTCTGGACTTTATCATGGCTGGAATGGGGAGCCCTGAAGGTTTGAGGCACAGGATTATTCAACTGACTTTTGCTTTAGAATCATTTTTCCTCACTGGTTCATCTTGCCTTACTATTTTGACTTTCCCAACCTCTGGTTGTTGATGTAAGCTCAGGCTGTAATAAAATGAATCCAGTAATTACAGGCTTCCAGAGGTTACACCCTTCTGAAGAGGGTCCCTCTTCCCTGCTCACTGAAAAATGCCCCAGCAAACTCTTGCTGGACACACTGGAGTTCTGTTTACATAAACATATCCTTGTCATGCTGGGCATGGTGGTACATGCCTTTAACTCCAGCACTCAGGAAAAGGCAGGAGGATCTCTGTGAGTTCAAGGCTAGCCTGGTCTAAAATGAGTTCCAGGCAAGCCAGGGCTACATAGTGAGACATAGCATCAAAAACCAAAAAGTAGCTGGGTGGTAGTGGCGCATGCTTTTAATCCCAGCACTCTGGGAGGCAGAGGCAGGTGGATCTCTGTGAGTTTGAGGCCAGCCTGTTCTAGAAAGCAGATGGCAGGATAGCCAGGACTGTTGTTACACAGAGAAACCTTGTCTTGAAAAACCATACACACACACACACACACACACACACACACACACACACACACACACAAATAGTAAACAAAAAATGTACCTACCAGGACCTATCTTGGAGCTGCTCTCTTAGAACTGAGTGGATTCAATACACATTTTGTGATTGCTGCACAATCCATTCATCTGGGCAAAAAGTAGGCATCCAAGTGTTCACTTCAATGGTCTTTGCCAACCTTCTAGGGGGCAGTAAACTGAGGAAAAGTTCTGATCATTTTTGACAAGCATCTTAGTTATCCTGGATTTATTTTTTATTTTTATGAATGCTAGATATGGTAGTGCCCCACATCTGTAATCCATTCCTAGCAGTGAATAGGCTGAGTCAGGAGGGTTGTGAGTTCCAGGTCAGCTTAGATGCCATTGTGAGTTATAGGTCATCCTAGACCACATAGACCCTCTTCCTCCAGCACCTCTCCAGTTTCATTGATCAGAGCTGACTCTGACACAGGAAGATTCAAGTTACCAAGCTTTGACTTCACAGCTTTTCAGATTCAAGGTGGTGCAAAGTGATGTGCATTCAGTGAAAAGCCTGTGTCTTTTCAAATTGCAGCTCCCTGCATTCTTGATGTATGGGAGGGTCCTTTCCAGCCACACTGGGTGGCAGCTGTGAGCCTCAGCTATAAGGGAATCCAGTACAGACCCACACTGGGTGTTGGGTTGCGTATTTTCTGTGTCACATCCTGTCGTGTTGACAAAACACTCTTACCCAGCTGTGTATGCATGGCCAAGAACCTGTTAGTTCACACCATCATGAAGTGGGCTTTGTGTAGTTCTGCCCAATTGTATGCTAAAAATATTCTGAGACATTTTTAGAGATTGAAGTTCTACGACTACTTTTGATACTGTGTTTCCCACTAATGATAGATTTACTGGGATGTAACTCATGCGTCAGTTGGTGAACATCTCTATTTCTCATGCACCTGTTGAGAAATCTCAGGGATGCATAGATGGCGCTGATTCAGCATGAGTGTTTGGGAAGTTTAATCCATTTTGCTTTTGGAAGAACCCCAGGTCAGTGGATAACAATGCTTCATTTCATATATTAGGATATGCTTAACTTTTTTTGGTGAAGTGTTTGTGCTTTGGAATAGCTAAGGCATTTGTGTTTTATAAATATTATCACAGATGTAGTAACCATGTAATACATCTTGTAGATGAATATGTTTTTAAAGATCAAGTTGCAAGTATTTTTATAATTTGTGATTTGCCAGTTTCCACTTTTTGACCAGTGTCTTTTCCCATCTCTATTTCCTTACTTGGTTGTGTCTATGTCATGATTATATTAGAAGAGTTATAAGTAGAATTATGACTTTAAGGGGTGGGTTTCAAACAGTCTGCAGTAATTCATTGAGCTATTAAAACTAAATCATAATTAGTGTGTATTCAAATGAACATAAACACAAATGTATCAAGTTATTTTTGAGAAGTTTACAAGGCAACTGGTATCTGCTTCAAGCACTCAGGACTCATTCTATGAGAATCTCATTCTGACATAGTAAATCATTATCAAGGAGATAACACGTGAGAATTATCTTGAATAAGTTTATCTTCACCCACCCACGCCCCACCCGCTCCAAATTTGTCTTCTATCTGATGTGAGTTAAGACTAATTATTTTAGGACCATGGTGAAGGTCTTGTTTAATTTTGACTCAGTGTCTTGGTCATAAATTGTTGAAATTGCATTGCTGGGCCTCAAAATGCGCAATGAACGGACACGTGCAAAGTCTGCTGAGAAGACCGTTGTCACGCCATCATTTTTCCTTTCAACATACCCACATGTTGGTAAACTCAGCCAAACAGTATGCAGCATTCAGTGAGCTGAGCCATAGTGCTGCTGGGCTGTGTGCAGGGGATTGTAAGACCTACAACCCAAGCCTGTGTGGGGTTAGCCTTGCATTTGAGGGTGATCCCCACACATCCTCCTGTAGACTTTAAGTCACCTAGATTACTAATAATACACAATACAACATGGTTTTACTGCATTGTTTAGGGTGATTAATAGTGATGAGAAAAAAAATTTCTGCACATGTTCAATACAGAGGCTAGTTTTCCCAATATATTCTGTCCTCATTTGGTTGACCCTACAGGTGTGGAGTCTGCGGATAGGGCTGACTATATCTTCCATTGCATTAGATTGTGATCTTTTGAGGTTGGCTCTCTGAGTTATAAGATTTAAAAATATATAGATATTGTACTGTTATTATCACATGAGAATTTTAAATGTTTTTCTCCATAGAGCATTCCCTCTGCAAAATCTTAAATTCTTGTATTGAATCAAATTAGCCAGGAAAAATTAAGTAAATAATGAAATAAGTAATGCTTCATTGAATATTTTTGTAATGTTTACATCTAGCCAAGAAGTAGTTGGGAACACTGAAGTAGAGTGGTTGATCAAATCCAGCCTGGTTTCCGCGTGGGCCTGGGCACACGTTCTTCTGAGGAGGTTAGTTGGTAAGCAAGCTGGGAACAGCAGGGATCAAAGGTCAGTTCAGGGAAGTTATTTGTATGCAGAGCTTAAGACTCTGGCTTCATGGATGTGAATGGGTCATGTGCCTTGGAGGACCAATTCTTGGGGATTAACTCTTTCATACTAGGCTGCCCTAAGCTGTATTTCTTAGTTCAGGCATCTTCAGATGGCTCACAAGTGGCCTGTAAACAATTACTGAGCTCTGTTCTTCCTCTGAGCGTCTTAGAAACCCATAACTTGGTTTCTTATTTCTTTTATAGCTGAGCTGCCTTGCCATTTTCTTGAGACTACCCTCCTCTGCCCCCGACCCCCATCTCTGCCAGGAAGGCTGACCTGGTAGCTTTGTGGATGTGCTTTTGAAGGCATGAGTCCCGCAAGCTAAAAGCCAGGGTTCAGTGATTCAGAGGGCTTCCCTGGTGAAGTAGGCCCAGTTTGTAGCACTCTGGCTTCCAAAGCTCATTCTGAAGTCAGCTCTCTGAGACATTCAGAAGTTATGACAGCAGGTTTTGTTCTCAAAACAACTCACAAAAGCCTGCATAGAGAACCTTGGATTTTAATCCAAGCTCTCTCACTGTCCCTAAGAACCTCAGGCTCCTTGTTCTAAAAATTGAGCAAGCCCAGGCATGGTGGCACATATCTGTAATCCTGGCATTCTGGAGGCCGAGGCAGGAGGATCAGAAGTTTTGATGGGAGTTGGAGGTGGGACTGAAGAAATGGTGCAGCAGTTAAGAGAAAGTACTGTTCTTCTGAAGGGCCTGAGTTCTGTTTCTAGAATTCACACTGGGCATCTCACAATTGCCTATGATTCTGCTACCTCCAGGAGGCCTCTGGTCTCCTAAGGTACCTGCATACTCATGCACATATCCACACAGAAACAACACACACACATACACACACAATTAGAAATGAAAAATATGTTTTTTAAAGTTGTGATAGTTATTTTTTTATTGTTAACTTGACAAGTTCTGGAATCATCTAGGTTACAAATATCTCTGGGCATGTCTGTGAGGGAATTTCTAAATTGGTTTCATTATGGTAGGAAGATGTACATTGAATGCATGTGGCACCCATGGGCCAGGGTTTGTAAAAGTGGAGACAATGGGCCAAGCACCAAAACCCATCCCTGTTCCTGATAATAGATGTGTCATCCCCCTGCTGTTGTGCCGTTTTGGCCATGATGGACTGTACCTTTAAATGATGAGTCTGAGGAAGTCCTTCCTGAAGTGGCTCTTGTTAGGTGTTTTGTTATAGAATGAGAAAAGTAACTAAGACAGAAGAACCAGTTCCAGTAGTGGGGTTGTTGCTACAATAAACCTGACCAGGTGATTCTTAGGCTTGGAATTGATTTCTGGGGGCATTGTGGAAGAATTTTAACCAGGCTAGAGAAGCCCCAGAACACCATGAAAGGGCTTTCTGAGCCATTCTGGTGGGAATGTAGAAAAATGGAGAAACGCAACAGAGAAGGCCTAGCTCAGGAGGCTTCAGAGGATTCTTCCAGGAACTGGGATGGAGGCCATCATGTCACATTCTGGCAAAGAATCTGGTCACATTTTGCCTATATCCTGTGAGCTTGAGTAAGGCTCAATTTAATAGTAAGAGACTAATTTGTTTGGAGAAATCTCAAGACAGAATTGTACTCTGGCTGCATCATCATGACTGCTCACAGCTCTAATCTTGACCTATAGTGAGAGAGTAGCAAGCAGAGCAAAGGGATATGAAAGTATACAGTTTGGAAAAGAAAATAGCTTGAGTGCATTTAAAGTTACAGATAAGGCAGATGGGAAAAGGAGCTGCAGTTACTGAAGGGATTATTAGCCTTATTCAAGAGACATCTAGTGTCTTTCACTGGGACAATAGAAAAGGTCCCATAAGGGCAAGACCCCACCCATCCAAGGCTTCAGCTGATAAAAAATGCAAATTCATTTGAAAAGATTCTGAACTCTAGTCCCTGCTTGAAAACAACTCCCAAAGAAACGTGTGCAGATTCAACCACGAAGGCATTCAGAAGCCATTATAACTGTGTGGTCCAAGGGGGCTACATTACCACTCAAGCTGACAGCAAAACTTAGCATGACTCATGTGGCACCCATTGTATAGGCATGAAAGATGTAAGACTAAAAGGTCATGGAGACTTGCACGAAGATGCCAGAGAGCTAGTAAAACCAGGAGATGTGTGGCGGGCTCAGAGTCTCTGCAAGGAGAACCTGACTGGCCATTGTGTGGATCTGAAGGAGAAGCCTAAATTGTAATCCAGATCCTAAAACGTTGGACATATCAGGACCATGGTGTATACACACACACACACACACACACACACACACACACACACACACATACACACACACACGGACAGTTGCAGTTGCAGGAATGCAATGGAGCCCAAACAAGAGAAAAGTAAAGTGTGCTGCAGTCAGTAGAGCTGGAAGGATGATGCTATCCAAACCCTTTGGAGCCCAGATGAGTCAGTCCATCATGACCCCGAGATGCCAGCCATGGAACTACGGGTTTGGCATCTGTCCTCCTGGCTTTCTGTCTTGTTTTGGTCCCATGTTACTTGCTGTTTGTCTAGCCTTCTCATTAGAGTAAGACTGTTGACTTTGTGCCAGTATTTTCTCTAAGCATGTAGCTTGTTTTTGTTTTAAATGGACATTCAGTTAAAAGCCTGCTTTGTGTCTCCGAAGAGAATTTGGTCTTTGGACTTTTAAATAGAGTTGGGACTGCTAAGGATCCTAGGGATTTTTAGACATGGACTATGCATTTTGTATTTGAGATGAAAATGAAACTTTTAAGAGGCAAGGGTAGAATATTTTATTACGTTTTTTTTTTTTTAGCATTTATTTTCTGAGTATGTCTCTGTGTGCTCATGTGCATGTATGTGCTGCAGAACATGTATGGAGGTAAGAAGACAACTTGGGAGTTGTTTTTCTCTCCTATTATGTGGGCTCCTGGGATTAAACTCAAGTCATCAGCTGTGGCAGCAAGGCCCTTCACCTGCTGAACCATCTTGCTAATCCTAAATATTTGAATTTGAAATGATGTGCTTGGGTATCCTTGAGAAGTGGGTGGACTTGTCAGCTCAACAGAGTTGCAAGCCCCTGGAAGTATTCCTTTGTATGTGAGAATGTTTCCAGAGAGGTGTAACTGGAGAAGAGAGGCCCACCCTGGATGGGGGCAGGGGTCCTGGACTGCTAGAAAGGAGAAGTGAGCTGAGTACCATCATTCCTCTCTCTCTCATTCCTGACTGGAGATACGATATAACCAGCTCGTTCACAGTTCCAACCACCATGCCTTCCCTGCCATGATGGACTTGATCCTCACACTGTGAGCCACAACAAACTCTTCCCTTCCTTAATTGATCTCTGCCAAGGATTTTGACACAGTACTAGTAAGAGCAATAATACTCAAGTTTAGGTCCTAACTGGGCTCTCCATATTATGAGAGCTCTCTAAAAACTGAAGGATGGGAGTCCGGGAACATACTCCCGGTTAGTGTAGGCTAAATGAGCAGGTTTCTGAGAATGCCAAACATGCTTACTTGTGCTACAAGTCTCAGTAAAGTGCAAGCCGCATTTTCCTGCGCAGGCTGTGTGCTGGGCTTTCAGAAATTCAGTGTCCCGCCCTGTCTTGCTTGCAGATCTTAGGAAAAAAATATCCCGGGTGTTGTTGCTAAGAAACAAGCAGGAGAGTGCCTGGTGTTGAAGGGCTGGGAAGGGGAGTTTTATAACCCGGCAGCACCCTTACTGTGTCTTCCGGTTCACACTAAGTACTAGCCAGTTGTCACATAACTTGGACATGGCTCAATGGACCATGCTGGCTGCCAAATGTCACTTCCCAATGGCCTTGCCCTTAGACACAGACCACCCTACCTCAGCCTTGCTCACTATTTCCCTATACTTTCAGCTTAGCCTCAGTCCACTGGTGATGAATAACTATTAGACATTTTTGTCTAGCATTCAGCAAGTTCAGAGGAGGGGGAGGTACGTTTCAAACCCTTGAAGGACAAAAACACCCCTCTCCCTGGTCCCACAGGTCTGACTGGGCCTGGCTTCCTCTTGAAATGTCTCCCTGTGATGTTATGACTTAAACTATGGAGGGCCCTTTGATCCAAGCCCAGAATTTGTTGGCCACAGGGTTTTTGTTAATAGAAAACACTCATGCACCTCTAGGGGGAAGAAATTAAAGCACATACTTCCTCCTGTCTGACCTCTGAACTCTTGTCATTTACTTCAAACGATGGCTAGGGGAGAGGGCTAAATTAGTGATCTGTGAGAGCACCCTCTCTAGCCAGCCTGATTTCCAACTTGTTTGCTCCTCCAGCCCATGCATTTCCATGGCAGAAGGTGTGTGCTTCCTGGGGAGGCTGAGGGGAGCCGCCCTTCTTGGTGGAAGATAGGGTGTTCCATGCAGTGAGATTCAACTTCCTTTGTCTTTTAGGAACTGTTACAGAGTAGTTGAGCCTTGCCAATTACTCTGTTTCTTTATCTGTGAAATGGGCACTTACCCCACCTCACAGGGTAGAAGTGAAAAGTACAGGAAAGAATGTGGATCCAAGTTCATTATGGGGCCCTAGAGGTAGCAAAGTGGGTTAAGTTGCCACACATGCTTGATGACAAAGGCGATATACAGCTGCATACATCTGCAAGCCCAGCACTCCTAAGGCAAGAACGGAGTGGAGACAGGACAACTGGCTGGAAACTCAGGGCTTAAATGGAGGATGCTCTCCAGACTAGATGCTCTGCACGTGAGTGTTGTGGTCCTTCTATCTAGTGGACTACTGAAGTGGCACTACTGTCTTTTAAGGACTTATCAAGGACAGACATTTCATTAACAAATTAATAGGGGCCTATCAAGGCGGCTTAGCCACCACTGTCTGCTCTTACAGAGGTCCTAAGTTCTATTCTCAGCACCCACATGGTGGCTTACAGATGTTTATAACCCCAGCCCCAGGGGATCACATGCCTTCTTCTAGCCTCTGAGGGCACCAGGAATGCATATGATACACAAACATACATGTGGACACAACACTCATGCATGTAAAGTGAGTAACTTTTTAAAAAAAATATATTTATTTAGCAGTGTGACCTCTTTTGTGTTAGGATCATAGCCTGCGTGCTACACTTGATTACCCTGAAAAACTTCAGTTTGAAACTCTGCTAACCCTCTTGTAAGTTAAAAAGTGTGTGTGTGTGTGTGTGTGTGTGTGTGTGTGTGTGTGTGTGTGTGTAGGGGAAATAGACATTTAAAACAAAAGATGAAAAAATGATTTTTTTTTTTTCCCATCTAGTAGCATCATGCAATTGGTGGGGTGTTGAAGATATTTTACTAATACTTTGGGAATATTTTTTAGTGAAAGCCCACTAGCACTCTTTGTTGCTTAAGAACAAGAATTTGTTTTACTAACTTCACAGTATAAGGAAGGAAAGAAAGCCTATGTTCAACTACCAAGGGCCTGGATACGGCCCTGGCCATTGCAGAACAAGTCTTTGGTCTTAGGTGACCCCCTTCCTCCTTCCAGCCTTGGCCTATATATGTGTCCACTAATGGGCAGGTCTATGTTCTGCAGTTCAACTTGACCTCATTCATCACACCCTCCCAGAAGTGCCCGCCCAGGCTGCTCTGTACCAACTTCATGCTAAGCAACAGTGGACCACCTCTTATTAAGAACTACTGCCATGGCACTGGTCTCCATGTCTGTAGAGTAACTATAGATGTAAAGATATAAAGGTAACATTTACTGCTGCCTTCCTGAGCACATCGCCTACTTATTTATCCCTAGCGGAAATGCATCCTCTAGCCCATCTTCTTGGCTTCATGGTGACATTGCCTTCTCAAGACAGTCTACAGACAGTTGCTGCTGACTTTCCTCCCAAGTTCAGCTTGGATGCTGCTGTCAGTTTGTGACCATTTGGAACTCTGGAGTTGCCCTAAGATTCTCTGTGATTGAGACAGTCCACTTTCCATGAATACTCAGAACTGCAATGGTGCCCAGGACGAGCAGGTTCTTAGAATGCGCCTTAGGCGCCAGGTAAGGGAATTGGGAAGCAAAGCCCTGAGCCTCCACCTGGTTCCTTACCAATAACATGGAGATAAACGATGCTTTCTTCAGGGAGTTGTTAAAGGAAGGGGCTCTGAATCCCTTTGTGAATTGCACAATAATCCCTTTGTGAGCTCTGAAACAACTTACCTGTCTTAGGAGAGCTTGAAGTATGTGCTTCTTAAATGACAGTCAAACTCCATGTTCTCTTCCATTATCTGTGGTGGAGAAGAGGATCTCTCACTGTGAGTGTGCTTGTGCTTATATGACTTCAGGAGGAAATAATCATCAAGAAATTATGAGGTGAAGAGTATAATCATTCATTAACCAGTGACAACCTGTGCGTGGCTTAATAATTTAATATGTAGTTTATTACCTCACATACTTAGGAATCCATGGAGGATGTATCATGCATTTTATAAGAATGGGACTCTCCCTAGCTGTGAGGCAGTGGGATCAGGGGATAGCGCTTATGCCTCTCTTCCTGACATATGTGGACTATAAGAATGGAGTGTAGGAACAGTACTGAAGACACCTGGACCCCAGCGGGCAGGAGCCCGTTCCTTGAGCATTTTGCCCACACCTTTTCCCCTGGGAATTTTCCAAGGAGTGGAAGGTCACCTGTTGATCATTTTAAATCCGCCCCGCCCCCAAGCCCCCAGCCACACACCCCTTTCTTTTCTCCTTCCTGCAGTGGGCTTCAATACTTTTGTGGGGTTGTTCTGTGAGCCTGTGGTCCTCATAATCGCCTTAGAGAAGTGGATGCATATTAGTAGACAAGGCCCTCTGTGAAAGAGTGCTTTGTGGAAGAAGTCTTTGTCTGTCTCCCCACATCACAGCAGTCCCCAGCACTTCCCAAGTCTCTCTGACCCTGAATAAGCAGAGCTGGGAAGGTCCTTACTCCAGAATAATGGGAGGAAGCTGCTGGGGTGAGGGTGAGGGGTCAGGGAGGAGACCAGCACTGGACCTCAGACCGAGGTATTGGCTCTCCAGAGCTGAGCATCTTAATGTTTTCTCTTGTTCTTACCCCCAGCCAGGGACTTTGCATTTTCAATGAGGGCCCCACTGCCCCAGGCTCTAGTGAAAGTGGAATCACTTTAAGCCTGCAACAATAGTGGGTTCTTATCCTCTTAGTTGACACTTTGGCTGGCTTTTTTTTTAGACCAGGTAGAGAGGCTCCTAATGTGGGACTGTGACCCTGGCTTTGCTGTATAAGACACATGACACTTTCTCATCTCTTCTAAACGTTCCTTTTCCTCATTCACCCCCCCCCACCCCATTTGAAAGAAATCTTTGCATTTAAATAATACTTGGAAAGATAGGCTACCTTCGGGGCATATCACAAACCATTGTCAAAGAGGAGACTCATGTATAATAGGGAGCAATCTCATTTCCCTAGTTGTACCCCAAAGCTCTGTTAGACAAAAGATGGCCACTTTCTCTTTCTTGAAATTTAATTTCTAAGCTCCAATCTAGAATTTACCCAACCAGAATATGGCTTTCTACTTACCTACCAACCAAACCACAAGGATTATGTTTGATACGGCTCTTAGTGTGTTGCTGGCCGACAACAGCAGCACTCATATTTTAGACACCTGTTATGTACCAGATATCAGGCTGTGGGTTTGAGTTCTATTTTAAATGCAGGCAGCTGATGACTCCTGAAAGATTAAATGCTCTATCCAAGATCTGAAAGTCACAAAGTGGTCGAGGTGGGATTCACATCCACGTCAACTTCTGCCTGGGCAACTGGGTTGATAATATTAAGAAAGTCAGCCTGTAACGGGTCCTGTGATGTCTGCTACCTCTTTGAATTGAACCATGTTGATTTATGCAGGAGAATCCAGAGAATACAGGCATGGCTTATACAGGGACCAAGAGACTCAACCAACAGGAAATAGTTTACATCTAGTGATTGAAGCCACGGTTGTTTTTCGTTTGTTTGTTTGTTTGTTTTAAAGCTGTTCCAAGTGGGCATGTCGATACCCCACAGCCACCACCATACACCCGCCTCTCAACCCAGGGGAAAGGAATGCAGCTGAAGTCATTTGGAAGCTGGAAATGAATGTATGTGTAAAGTGACTTCATCGTCATCAGGGAAAGGGAGAAATGACAGAAAAGGAAAAGAAACCCCACAGAGAGACTGCTGTGTGTGAGTCTCAGGTCAGTTTGATTGTAAACAGCACCACCCTGCATTCGGGAAATCTTTCTGGGGTGTGAGAAAGGCTTTCCTATCCAGGCAAAGTGCTTGTCTTGACCTTCTCTGGTGAAGTACATGAGGTGGCTATGTTCACTTCAGAGTCGTGGAAGCCATCATTTGTCCCTTGTCTTCCAGTGAATGCAGTGCAGAAGGGGGCATCCCCCGTGCGTCTGATCTCTTTACCTGAACTGAGGCTGGTGATGATGGACTTTGTCCTCCGATTAGGAGAGAGAGACAGGCATGAACAGAAAAAGAAGCCAGAAACTGTGCTTTTTTTTTTTAATCTGACAAGAGATAAGAAAATTACTTTTTAAAAGCCCCTTTGAACCTGAATTAAGAAGAGTTTTCAAAGGGCGCCTCGTACTAAAGCCCAGAGATTTCCTCATAGAGGCCTACTTGTTTTTTCTTTTAATAAAGACTTAATTTATTTAAAAAACAATTAAGTTTAAAAAACCCATTAAATTATGTGCGTTTGTGGGTGTCTGTCTGTGGGTATGTGCACAGGAGTGCAAGTGCCTGAAGAAGCTGGGAGAGAGCACTTGGACCCCCGGGGCTGGAGTTTCAGGCGGTGTGAGCCACTTGATGTGGATGCTGGAAACTGAGCTCCTGTCCTGCAAGAAGAGCACGGTGCACTCTGAACTGCCAAGCTATCTCTCCAGCCCCATTTTGTGTGTGTTTGTGCATGGCATGTGCACGTGTGTGCAGGTGCCTAAAGAGGCTAGATCAAGGGTGGTAGGTGGTTGTGAGGCACCTGATGTGGGTGCTAGAAGCAAAGTCGGGTACTTCACAAGAGCAATACTGTTAATCCCACTGGTCAAGAATAAGACCACTAGCAGTTTGAAGCCAAAATTGAAGCAGGCTTTAATTAAATACTGGCCAGGTAGATGGGCTCTGGCCAAGTCCATCTCTGGTTTTCCGGAAAAATAACCCTAAGTTACAGTTTGCAACGGCTTAAGTATTTCTCCCATCAGATCCAATCAGGGCCAAGCATACATCCTGACATTTTTTTCCTGCCTGTGAATCTCTAGCCCACATGTGATCAAGCAGATGGCTCAAACAAACTTGTTTAGGGGGGGTGAAAACACTTGATTTGTTATCTCCCATAAATAATAGCCTCCAGCATTTCAGGAACTATCTGTCCTTGGGCAAGGGGCTTGCAGATCAGACGCATTTATGTTTCACGGATCTCCCAGGCACAGTAATTAAAACTTAACATGTAACTTTGGCTCTCACAATAATGATTATTTCTCCAGTCACCTTCCTTTTTTTTTTTTTTCCCACTTTTTCTACCCCTACAGCTTTACAATTCTGTTTCCCTCTTTGTTTGAGCCCTTCCAACCCCTAGTTTTTTGTTCACACAGAAATCAAACAGAAGTTAGAAGAGCTAATTCAGGCAGGCCTTTAAATTAAAAAAAGAAAAAAGAAAAAGTATGGACTTCTCACCCTCTTTGTCTGCCGGGACTTGGTAGCTGTATTTCAGCTGTATTTAATAACGAATTTAAATAGCTTTGAGTGTGCTGCCAAAGGCAAGAGGGTACTTAAAACTTTTGCGTTTTATAATTTGTTTGCCAACCTGGCTGATGTCCCAGGCAGTGCCTCCTAGAAGAGCTGGTGGTGAAAGCAACTTGATATTTTGTACTTGTTTGAATCACCTTGAGACCGTGGAAGTATGTGGGATGGCTCTCTCGAGACTCAGCCCAAGATCCTACACAGGTCAGGACTGTGCAAAATTGTCCCACCTTTGTCTCATTGAAAATACCTGGATTGCTTTTTGAAAAGCTAGCTACTGAATTGCCCCCAGGATGATCGCACCGCTGTTATGCCCGTGTGCCACGCTTGCCATTATTGCCATTCACGGGTTCACAGCGGAGCCAGACTGTGGATAGCTCCCCCCCCCCCCCCCCAGCAGCCTACATATTAGCATCTTCCATTCCTATGAGCCAGAGGGAAGAACCTTTTGGGGCAGTACCAATGTGATTTATCTATCTTCTGGATTAAACATGTGGTGTCTTTATTACTATTTTCTCATCAAGTTCTGGTGGGCAACCAAGAGCGGTGGCAATGACCTGTATTGTTTTGGGGGTTTCTGGGGTGCACACTGGGTTTTTTTATTTGGCAGCCTATGGCATTTGGGAGGAGTATCATACCTTGTATGGAGTAATTTCACTTAAACTCTAATATACATATGCACATGTATGTGTGTATATGTGTGTATATATATATATATATATATATATATATATATATATATATATATATATGCAGACACATATACAGATGTAATGTCAGAGTGTGGTTTATACTATGGATTACAAAATAGTGGGTTTCCGCATGGTTTTTCCTTACATTCTTGCTGTTATCCTTCCCTCACGTCCTCTCCTACCCTATCCCTCTCCCACCTACACCTCCCTCCTCACAATCCCCCATTGGCCTCTTCCATAGCACTTGTGTCCTGCCGACATCCCTCCCTGAGGTCTCCGCCACCAATAGTCCTTTCCTGGATTCCACAGTTAGTTACAGTTAACCACACATCTAAAGCTCCAACGCTGAGATCCACATGAGGGAGAACACGAAACATTTCATTTCTCTGGGTCTGGGATACCTGATTCAGTATGTTTTCCAGCTCCACCCGTTTCCCTTCAGATTTCATTTTTCTTCATAACTGAATAAAATTGTGTATAGGAGTTCTAGTTTCCTGAGGAACTGCCACACTGATTTCCATTGCTGCTGCATTGATTTACATCTG